>NC_142670.1:32389981-32397481 GCF_964200805.1 Pocillopora damicornis | reverse complement strand
AAATTGGTTAAAATTCTTTCAAGATCATTTTGAGAATTTCTGAGAACACCGTTCTCGTCAAAAAAAGATTCAAAACTATTCATGTCAGCTCGTTTTTTCTCAAGACGGAAGAAATAGCGTGTTGGTTTCTCACCTTCTTCGAACCATTGTGCTCGGGAGCGGACTTTAGCTCCTTCGGCTTCTTTCGAGATCAGAGAGGACAATTGGCTTTCCAAATCGCTAATTACACCTGGGTTATTTAAGCGATTAGAATGTAAAGCGTTTTTAGCATGGGTTAATTGCTTAGTAATTAGGATTCTTTTGGCATTTGCTGTTCTCTGTTTACGGATACAGTATGAAATACTTGTTTTGCGGATTTCAATTTTTAGAGCATCCCACCATTCGCGAAGGGAGGCGAATTCGGGGATTTTAAGCTTAAAGTTGTTAATCGATTTTGACATAATGTTTTTAAATTCTACATCTGAGAGTAAAGAGCTGTTGAACTTCCAAATTCCAGGACCGTGATTAGAAGGGTTAGTCGTTAGTTCAATTTTTACAAAGTCATGATCGGATAGGTCGTATACGCATGGAAGAATATTACATTTCGTTACTAGGGTTAAGCCTTTAGCGACGAGAAAGCGGTCAATTCTAGATGCCTGGGTATGGTCTTTATTAGACCAGGTGAAAGTTACTTTGCGCGGGTTGTTTTTGCGCCAAATGTCTGTAAGTGAGAAGTCAGCACAAAGGGATCGGAGAAGTTTTTGATCAGACAATAGGATGGCGGAACAATTTAATTTATCTAGGACATTGTCCACACAATTAAAGTCTCCCCCGATCACTAGGTCCCCTTGGGGGAGAAAGTAATTGTGCAGACAAGAGAAAAAACTTTTACGATCCGAAATAGTATTGGGAGAGTAAATGTTCACTAAATTTAGTTTAGAATTATAGTAGTCAATGAGTAAGCTCAATATTCTTCCCTCGGAATCGGTCAAAAAACGGATAATTTTGCCTGGAAAGTTTAGAGAAAAGAGGATGGCAACACCGGCAGACCTGCCAGTCCCGAAGGACCATAGACATTTGCCGCGCCAGAGTATTTCGAATTCCTCCGCTTGTTTTTTGCATGAGACATGTGTTTCTTGTAAAAGGATTATGTCACAGTTTGAATAATTTAATTCTTGAATAATTTTTCGACTTTTACTGGAGGACCCGAGTCCTCGCACATTTAGAGAAATTATTTTAAGCTTACTCATTGAATATAAATAAAAAATTAATATCTGTACCGCCTTCTCCTAGGTTTAACTCTCTCCCATCCATCATCATCAGTTTCGGAGCCAGAGTAGTCACGGCGGGAAGATCTATCGCGGCCATCGTGGCCGCGATAATAATCTCGATCGCTTCTATCTCTCTCTCTTCTGTCGTCTCTCCGGTCATCTCTTCGTTCTTCTCGATCGTCCCTCCCTCGCTCGTCTCTTCGTTCTCTTGGTCGTTCTCTTCTACCTTCGTCGCGTTGTTGTTCTCGTTGTTTCTCTTGAACTTGTTGTTTCTGTTGTTCTTGCTGTTCCTGCTTTTCTAGTAATTTCTGTTGTTCTTCTTGTTGTCGCTGTTGTTCTCTCTGTTGTTGTAGTTTTTTCTGCCTTTCTTCTCTTTCCTTGGCGCGCTGGGCTCGCTCTTGTTCCTTTTCCTTTTCAGTTTTAGGTGGCGTTGGCTCACTATCGACGTTCGCGCTGAAGAGCAGGAAGGGGCATTGAGGCATGGAATGGTTGTCCGCTAAACAAACGGAACATCTTGGCGAGTCTTTACATTCTTGAGCTCGATGCCCAGGGCATTCACAATTAAAACAACGGACTGCGGAGCAGTCTTTGGCCATGTGGTCAGTAGCTCCACAATTCCGGCAAGCTTTTGGCTGATTTGGGTACCATATTTTGATAGGTTCACCAGCTATGTTGATGTTGGCAGGGATAGTTCGATGTAGCACCATTCGAGCCGTTCTTACTCCATTCTCGATATGTTGTGCAATTTTGTCGCGCCGAAATGAAAGGACACGACCGTAGTGGCTGAGTCGGCCAATCACGGCAGTGTCGGGTAGTTCAGCGGGGGCTTCATGGATCTTGACGAGGACCAAACGATTTTCGCAGTCGCCCAGGAACACTTTGAGACCGGCAATCACGACAAAAGGTGTTTCAAGAGCGGCTTCTTTAGCTGCACGGCTCTTAAAAGTCACGATCCAAGATCTATTGGACGCCTTTCTCTGGATTCCGGTGATAGCGTCAATATCGATTTCTGCCGCGTCAAAAGCTTCGAGAATTATTTGCGATGTGACGGTTGTATCAACGCTAAAATAAATAGAGCGATCCTTCGTGATTCTACTTTGACTGGGAGCATTCAAAAAAGGCACGGCCTGAAATTTCACACCCTTATTTTCCAGATTTTTTAGTACCTCAGGGATTTCGATTTCCACGTCTGCGCCCCAGGACTGTGAACCTTCTACCACGCTTGCGTCTACGACGTCTCCTGGATTCACTGTCGAGTTATCTGTAGTAAACTGGCTGATATTTTCACTTTCCTGGCTGTCCATGTTGACCAATTGCTGCAAAAGCAAGGAAAATAAACTTTTCATAAGCCTTTTAACCTTACCCAAGAGGCCGAGAAGCTTTCAGTACTTTTTCGGCCTTCTGGGCCGAATCAGTGCAGTGCTGATGCTTGGATGGAGGTAAGACCATATAGCCACCCCAAGTGATCTCACATATGCGGGATCATCTAAGCCATGCCAGAGTGCTCAAACTAGAAAAACTAGTGAGCATGCATAATGCTAGCAGCAATGACTCATCCTAGTAGAGTGCTCAATTTGGACACGAAAGCAAAGCTTTGTATGCCAAAGAGCAATATCTAACTGCAGACCGTACTGTTTCGGCCTTCTGGGCCTCATCAGTGCAGTGCTGATGCTAGGATGGAGGTAAGACCATATAGCCACCCCAAGTGATCTCACATATGCGTGCAATATATATGTATATATATATATATATATATATATATATATATATATATATATATATATATATATATATATTATGCGCGCTCACTAGTTTATCTAGTTTGAGCACTCTGGCATGGCTTAGGTGATCCCACATGTGTGAGACCACTTGGGGTAGCTATATTGACTTACCTCCATCCTAGCATCAGCACTGCACTGATGAAGCCCAGAAGGCCGAAACAGTACTGAAAGCTTCTCGGCCTCTTGGGTAAGGTTAAAAGGCTTATGAAAAGTTTATTTTCCTTGCTTTTGCAGCAATTGGTCAACATGGACAGCCAGGAAAGTGAAAATATCAGCCAGTTTACTACAGATAACTCGACAGCGAATCCAGGAGACGTCGTAGACGCAAGCGTAGAAGGTTCACAGTCCTGGGGCGCAGACGTGGAAATCGAAATCCCTGAGGTACTAAAAAATCTGGAAAATAAGGGTGTGAAGTTTCAGGCCGTGCCTTTTTTGAATGCTCCTAGTCAAAGTAGAATCACGAAGGATCGCTCTATTTATTTTAGCGTTGATACAACAGTCACATCGCAAATAATTCTCGAAGCTTTTGACGCGGCAGAAATCGATATTGACGCTATCACCGGAATCCAGAGAAAGGCGTCCAATAGATCTTGGATCGTGACTTTTAAGAGCCGTGCAGCTAAAGAAGCCGCTCTTGAAACACCTTTTGTCGTGATTGCCGGTCTCAAAGTTTTCCTGGGCGACTGCGAAAATCGTTTGGTCCTCGTCAAGATCCATGAAGCCCCCGCTGAACTACCCGACACTGCCGTGATTGGCCGACTCAGCCACTACGGTCGTGTCCTTTCATTTCGGCGCGACAAAATTGCACAACATATCGAGAATGGAGTAAGAACGGCTCGAATGGCGCTACATCGAACTATCCCTGCCAACATCAACATAGCTGGTGAACCTATCAAAATATGGTACCCAAATCAGCCAAAAGCTTGCCGGAATTGTGGAGCTACTGACCACATGGCCAAAGACTGCTCCGCAGTCCGTTGTTTTAATTGTGAACGCCCTGGGCATCGAGCTCAAGAATGTAAAGACTCGCCAAGATGTTCCGTTTGTTTAGCGGATAACCATTCCATGCCTCAATGCCCCTTCCTGCTCTTCAGCGCGAACGTCGATAGTGAGCCAACGCCACCTAAAACTGAAAAGGAAAAGGAACAAGAGCGAGCCCAGCGCGCCAAGGAAAGAGAAGAAAGGCAGAAAAAACTACAACAACAGAGAGAACAACAGCGACAACAAGAAGAACAACAGAAATTACTAGAAAAGCAGGAACAGCAAGAACAACAGAAACAACAAGATCAAGAGAAACAACGAGAACAACAACGCGACGAAGGTAGAAGAGAACGACCAAGAGAACGAAGAGACGAGCGAGGGAGGGACGATCGAGAAGAACGAAGAGATGACCGAAGAGACGACAGAAGAGAGAGAGATAGAAGCGATCGAGATTATTATCGCGACCGCGATGGCCGCGATAGATCTTCCCGCCGTGACTACTCTGGCTCCGAAACTGATGATGATGGATGGGAGAGAGTTAAACCTAGGAGAAGGCGGTACAGATATTAATTTTTTATTTATATTCAATGAGTAAGCTTAAAATAATTTCTCTAAATGTGCGAGGACTCGGGTCCTCCAGTAAAAGTCGAAAAATTATTCAAGAATTAAATTATTCAAACTGTGACATAATCCTTTTACAAGAAACACATGTCTCATGCAAAAAACAAGCGGAGGAATTCGAAATACTCTGGCGCGGCAAATGTCTGTGGTCCTTCGGGACTGGCAGGTCTGCCGGTGTTGCCATCCTCTTTTCTCTAAACTTTCCAGGCAAAATTATCCGTTTTTTCACCGATTCCGAAGGAAGAATATTGAGCTTACTCATTGACTACTATAATTCTAAACTAAATTTAGTGAACATTTACTCTCCCAATACTATTTCGGATCGTAAAAGTTTTTTCTCTTGTCTGCACAATTACTTTCTCCCCCAAGGGGACCTAGTGATCGGGGGAGACTTTAATTGTGTGGACAATGTCCTAGATAAATTAAATTGTTCCGCCATCCCATTGTCTGATCAAAAACTTCTCCGATCCCTTTGTGCTGACTTCTCACTTACAGACATTTGGCGCAAAAACAACCCGCGCAAAGTAACTTTCACCTGGTCTAATAAAGACCATACCCAGGCATCTAGAATTGACCGCTTTCTCGTCGCTAAAGGCTTAACCCTAGTAACGAAATGTAATATTCTTCCATGCGTATACGACCTATCCGATCATGACTTTGTAAAAATTGAACTAACGACTAACCCTTCTAATCACGGTCCTGGAATTTGGAAGTTCAACAGCTCTTTACTCTCAGATGTAGAATTTAAAAACATTATGTCAAAATCGATTTACAACTTTAAGCTTAAAATCCCCGAATTCGCCTCCCTTCGCGAATGGTGGGATGCTCTAAAAATTGAAATCCGCAAAACAAGTATTTCATACTGTATCCGTAAACAGAGAACAGCAAATGCCAAAAGAATCCTAATTACTAAGCAATTAACCCATGCTAAAAACGCTTTACATTCTAATCGCTTAAATAACCCAGGTGTAATTAGCGATTTGGAAAGCCAATTGTCCTCTCTGATCTCGAAAGAAGCCGAAGGAGCTAAAGTCCGCTCCCGAGCACAATGGTTCGAAGAAGGTGAGAAACCAACACGCTATTTCTTCCGTCTGGAGAAAAAACGAGCTGACATGAATAGTTTTGAATCTTTTTTTGACGAGAACGGTGTTCTCAGAAATTCTCAAAATGATCTTGAAAGAATTTTAACCAATTTTTACAAGAATTTATTCACCCAAGATCCTCTTGATATGCGAATTCAAACTGAAATAATTGACGGCCTCGAATTTTCACTGACTGATTATGAGCGCAATCTATGTGAAGGCCCTTTTTCTAATAAAGAATTACTTACTGCATTGGAAGGCCTTCAGACCGGCAAGTCACCCGGTTCTGATGGTCTCCCAACAGAATTTTACTCGTGTTTTTGGAACGATTTGAGCGAATCTCTCCTTTCTGTTTTGAACGAGGCCTTTCTTGCTGGCTCCCTCGCGGATAGCCAGTACGAGGGCCTCCTACGACTCATCCACAAAAAAGATGATCGACGCCTCGCAAAAAATTGGCGCCCAATTTCCTTGTTAAACACTGACTACAAGTTAGCATCTAAAATCATCACTGAACGATTGAAAAAAGTCATGAACTCCATCGTGCATTCAGACCAAACGTGCGGCGTGGTCGGCCGCACTATCTTCTCAAATTTGGCCTTACTTCGTGATGCCCTCGACATGATTGACAAAACTAATGAACCGGGTATTCTCATTTCCTTAGATCAAGAAAAAGCTTTTGACCGAGTTGACCACGAATTCATGATGAGAGTATTGCGTAAATTTGGTTTCGGCCCCTCCTTTTGTGGGTGGGTCGAACTATTTTATTCTAAAGCCTTCTCTAGAATCATTGTTAATGGCTCCCTGTCCCCCCCTGTCCACTTAAGAAGAGGGGTGAGACAAGGATGCCCATTATCTCCTCTCCTTTATGTGCTAGTTTCAGAAGTATTATCAACGCAAATCCGTAATTGTAAAGATATTGAAGGTTTCCTGCTCCCCGGAGCAGGGGGCCTTCAATATAAAATATCCCAGTACGCTGACGATGCTACTTGCATCTTAAAATCCGAAAGATCTCTTTCTTCACTTCTCCGAGTCGTATCAAAATTTGAACAAGGATCTGGCGCTAAACTGAACACGTCCAAATCTGAAGCAATGTGGTTAGGGAAATGGCGAACTAGAATTGAATCTCCCTATGGCCTCAAATGGGTCACTAAAATGAGAGTGCTTGGTGTTTATTTCTCAAACGGCCTCGTCAATGTCGATGACGACAATTGGCGGGCCAAATTAGACAAACTAAGTTCGGTTCTAAATCTTTGGAAACAAAGAGACCTGTCTTTTATCGGTAGGACCTTAATTGTAAATACTTTAGGCGCAAGCCGTTTATGGCACGTTGCTAAAGTCATCCCCCCACCCCGTTGGGTGCACGATAGCTTTAAGTCGATCATTTGGCCTTTTATCTGGAGAGGAAAAATGGAAAATGTTAGTCGCGATCGCTGTTGTGCGCCCCCATCATCCGGGGGCCTCAACGTCGTTAATTTTAAAGCTAAGTGCGCTAGCCTGCGCCTTTCTGTTTTTTCCAGTTTAAGAGATGACTTTGGCACATCCAAATGGCATTACCTAGCTCGATATTTTTTAGGACATAAGCTAACTATTCTAGATCCCCGTTTTTCTTTTCCCACCAATTCTGCTCCCTCTTCCTTCCTTCCTTCCAATTACTACCGCCTTTGTCTAGATAATTTCCGTACCTTGCATCAGAAAACTGGTGCCTTACCTGATTTACTCACCGGTAAGAATTTATATCTTTTGTTGCTTGACCCCGTCTGCGTTGCACCCCGGTGCTCCGGTTTC
>NC_142670.1:32312481-32382481 GCF_964200805.1 Pocillopora damicornis | reverse complement strand
CTTATCCTCAATATTTTCAGATTCAGCACAAGGAAAGAAGTATGTGGTGGCTGTTCCGCCATTTAAGATTCGTCATTTTCGCATCTGCCATGGAGTTTGTCACAGCTAATGATCAATGTAGGACCGAAGTAAATATAAAAGGAATAGCTCTCAAGCGTTCTGTCTTCAAAAGGTGGTCAGTGGTGGCTCCTCATCTTTGTGATGTCAAATGAGGACAAGAGATTACATGCCAAAGCTATAACTACAATAGAAAATACCAAATATGTGAACTAAATAACCGCACCAAGGAGGCGAGACCAGAGAATTTCCTTTCAGCACCCGCGTGGTTTTACATCCGGCGATTGAACGGCAGAGGTGAGAAATCAAAGCCATTTCCATCTATGTGATTTCTGTTTCTATAAATCTTCTCCATCCTGGAAGAACTAAGAATAGGAAGGAAACGTAAAACATATCTTTACTTCAGCTCCCTTAGGCTCTATCCCTGAATTACCGGCGCTGTCTTGTCACGAAATAAAGGCAAGTGAAGGTAAACACATATAAGCGGCAAGTATTGGCTGGATCCAACTTGTAAAGGAAGGGCAAAACTGATTCATTGTGATATGGTTCACGAAGGTAGGTCTTATAAGTTTGCATGAGTTATTTTATTTTGTTACGAGTTATCAGTAACATGAAATTATTATAAATTATACTATTATTGATATGATTATCTTAATATTTGGTTTGGATCCGTTCCAATGTGGATGTCCCTCTCAAGTTGCTCTAACTTAGCTAATTCTTCTCTTTCCACATTCTAGATATGGATGAATGTAAATATTACATCAGTAACTGCGATGTGAATGCAAACTGTACCAACACGTATAGTTCTTACAAATGCATATGTAAAGTGGGATACACCGGCGATGGACACTCGTGTTCAGGTAATTTTGAAGATGACCTTATTAATATTTCCCAATAAAACTAATTTTTGTAAAAATTCTCACGGTTTTCAGTAGCCTTACCCATGCATGTTTAGGCACAGAGTAACCATGGTTTACACCGGGCTTGTTTCAGAGCAGTTAGGTTGATATATTAAACTATTTGTGCTGAAATATTATTTCGCAATATCTAAAGTATGTAGCCCTAAAAGAGAAACATTTGTTTTATAATTTGTGATGATCAAAGGAATTCAACAACTATAAGTTATAAAAACGATAAGGTGCAAAAATGTATCGATGATTTTTCAGATATTGACGAGTGTAAAGGAAATCACTCTTGTCACGTGAATGCTATCTGCACAAACGCCAAAGGATTGTACGTTTGTACTTGTCACCCCGGATATACTGGTAATGGACGCAACTGCACAGGTATTTGATGCGTTTCTTTTGTAACCATTTTCATTAGAAAGAAAAGCACTATCATCGTTGCAAGACTTGTTTTTCCATTATACCTTGTATAAAAAAGAGATGAGTGTAGGCCTGAAGACAATGTTGATAATGACACAATTGTATTAAATAAACATTCAGTGGTAAAAAATCTCAACTGGCAAAGGGAGACTTGATGGATGGGCTTACAGGACAGAACAACGGATTTAAACTCGCGGGGAATCAAGAAAAATTCTAGTGAGCACTAAAGTGAAGTGCTTCCGTTTAGGACCCAAGATAAAAAGACCAAGATTTCTAAGTTTATGCTCGGCAATTTCTTCCCAATTGCAGATTTTAAAATTTATTCTTTTTTGTGTTTATCGTTTTACAGATATAAACGATTGTAAAAGAAATCACTCTTGTCGCGCGAATGCTACATGCATGAACACTAAAGGATTGTATGTTTGTACTTGTCACCCCGGATATACTGGAAATGGAAGCGACTGCACAGGTACTTGATGCATTTCTTTTGAAACCATTTCCATCAGAAATAAAAGCACTATCATATTTGGGAGACTTGTTTTACCAGCATACCTTGTATTGACCCTTTCACTCCCTTCAAGATCTCATTAGTAATTCTCCTTACTGTCTGCCACACAATTCTTATGATGTCAGTGCTAAGAATTTGATATTGAATTAACTGATAATCCCCAAGCTGATATTTTTCCTTATTCTCGTCACTTGTCTGTTTGATATTGTAATGATTTGGTAAGGAGAATTTCTTTCTTGGTCATTAAAGAGAGTTAGGTGATTAAGTAAACATTCAGTGTAAGGTAAAAAATCTCCACTGGTGAAGGGAGACTTGATAGATAGGCTTACAGGACAGAACAACAGATTTGAACTTAGGGAAACCGAGAAAAAAATCTGGTGAGTGCTTGTGTGAAGCACTTGCGTCTGGAACCACAAGACAACAAGACTAGGGTTTCTTACGTTATGCTCGGCAACTTTTTTTTTTAATTACAGTTCGTTTCTTTAGTTATGTTTATGATTTTACAGATATCAACGATTGCAAAGGAAATCACTCTTGTCACGTGAATGCTACATGCATGAAAACCCTTGGATCACATGTATGTCAATGCCATGTCGGATATACTGGAAATGGACAAAACCTCACAGGTGAATTCAATTTCTTCGCTACAATATTTTTAATAGTCCTGTACGCTTTCCGGCTACAGCGCCGCACCATTTAGCCGCGCTGCAAGACAATTAGGTAATTAATTACTCATTACTGGTTTTGATTTAGGTAGCCATTTCTCGTGTTAAGAACCTCTTAAGTAATGTCCCTGACTTTTAAATGAACAATTTTGGTGACTGATGCGTTGTTCTCCTTTAAAATTAACCTTATCACAGTGACTGACAGGAGCATGAAAATAAAATCGCTCGTTTGGCTCTGAACCCTGTGCACAGGATAGATATGTACTGAATGACTTTTCCATGGCGCTACGTTTTCGTTGACGCACAAGATATATTTGCAGAGCTCCCTGATTGGTCAAATAACAATCGTTGATTGCACCGGTAAACCTGTGAAAAATTGAAGTTTATATATGTTATTAGAGTAACAGACCGCACTTTCTATCGGTTTACCAGCGTAGTAAACGTCTTGAGATTTTGGGAAACCATTCGAAACCATTCAATCGCCTCCAGCTTGTTCTCACAAAATCCAGTGTGGATTATATCGCCAGTAAACTGAGAGAAAGAGCGATAAATAAAGGTTCTACAAGAACAGCGGTGTGGCGTCGATGGGAGAGTGCAACAAGGTAATATAGTATTATCAACTGAGTTGATGAGGTAAATTGACCACCGTGAAGAGTGTTACAGCTAATGCTCGAAACTTTAGCTTTGAAACTCTTTACAGAGGCCAATTTGCATTATGAACTCAGTTGATAAGGTAAGAAAAATAATAGGGAAGGAAAAAAATCTAAAAGAAATGGTAGGTTGAGTCCTGAAGGGATTGTATATTTTTCTCTGACCTTATCTGACCCTTTTCATAGAACGAAAGGAACCTTTAGGAGGCAGAGAGAAATTACACACTCCTGGGAAATAATTTTGTTACTACCGAATACCATTCTGATTCCATTCGGAGCTGAGAATAAAAAATGTCTTAAACGCATTTGGTAGCATACAGTAGAGGTACATACAACTCAGACTTAAATCGGCGATTAAAGCAAAAGGGAACATGACTCTTTGAGATGCTATCAGAGATTGAGGAAGGGCTAACGCTCGAAATGTCAGCTTTTTTAGCCTTAACGGAGGCTAATTTACGTTTTCAACTCAGTTGTTAACACTAAATTACCTGCTATAATTATCAAAACCTGGGTGATGCCAATATTAAGAGTAGTTACGCTACACCGCAGGTTGGTCCAGTGTTTTGTGACGACCTACCCCCTAAAGGATGGTACGTTTTGTGGGAGTAGCAGGAACTAGCCAGTTGTTTCAGAGCCGATAGCTTGATAAACTGAAATATTCGTGATAAAATATACATTTCAAATATCTAATTTGTGGAACACAAAAAGAGAAAAAAATGTTTATTTTGTATGATTATCAAAGTAATCACTCGACTGAGAGTCCGTTCATTTTTAGAGTGACAAACATGATGAAGTGCAAATATATATATGGTTTCTCAGATATTGACGAATGTAAAGGAAATCACTCCTGTCACGTGAATGCTAACTGCACGAACACCAACGGATCCTATCTTTGTGAATGCAAGCCTGGATTTAATGGAAATGGTCAAAGCTGCACAGGTGAATTTAATCACTTCATTATAATATTAAGAATATTCGTGCTCGAATGTAACCTGAAGCTGATGAGGTGGCCATATCATTAGTCTGTCATGTATAAACGATACTGGTTGTGTCTTAAGTCTGCCTAGAGCTATCCTTTAATGCGTTGTCTGAAAAAGGAGGAGCTCAAATTCGGATCCTGCTGAGTTCATTTGGATCTCCAATATCACTACTTTAGCCTCAAAGCCTTAAAGTAGTTAAAGACGTGCCGAATTATAATATTTAATTCTTTTTCGTCTAAAAACACCGTAGGTACATTTGAGCTATCTACAATCGAGCGGGTCAATAACAGACCAATAATAACTTGCATGCTATATCTGTGGATCCATAGCATTAAATAAAGCAATGGTGGCAATTGGAACTATTGTCCTACCAGTGCTAAGTTTTGTTTTTTTTAAGCAGCATCACCCATACATGCTTATGCACGGAGTTTCCATGATGTACATCCGATTTGTTTCAGAGCCTTGATTTTAGGAGATATAAAAAAGAACATTGGAGAAGAGAATATAACATCTAGGTTGCACGTTTCAAAACTCTAGTTCATTGAAGACAAAAAAGAGAAAGCTTTTTCTTATTATTTGAATTGATTAAAGTAATTACAAATCGTTAGGTGACAAAAATAAAGTGCAAAATGCAATTACGATTTCTCAGATATTAACGAGTGTAGAGGAAATCATTCTTATCCCGTGAATGCTACATGCATGAACACCCTTGGATCACATGTATGTGAATGTCACCCTGGATATGCTGGAAATAGACAAAACTGCACAGGCGAATTTAATCTCTTTCCGAAATATTAATGACACAATTGACTACAGCGCCACACCATTCAGCCGCGTTCACTCATAACTCGTAATTTAAGCAGCGTTTTTTTTTTTTTAATTTAATTTTATTTATTTTTTTTTTTTTTTTATGTCAAGGACCTCTAAGATAATGTTCCTGACTTTTTAACAAACAATTTTGGTCACAGAAATGAGTAGGTTAGTCCTGAAGGGATCATTGTGTATTTTTCTGTGACCTTATTTGACCAATGACCAAGTCTTCAATTTCTGTCTTTACTGTGAACGTTCTCTCTCAGACGTTGACGAATGCAGCGAGGCTCATGCCGTTAAAATGAACGAATGTCATCCAAATGCATCTTGCACTAATACCCAGGGCTCATACAACTGTTCTTGCAATCCTACGTATATTGGGGATGGTTTTAATTGTGAAGGTAACATTGGTTTTTAATATGCATGAAGGCTATGAAATTTATATTTTGTTTCCCACGTTAAAAGAGTTGACTTTCATCCGAAATTCACATCGAAGAGGCATAATTTTACGCTACTTTGTACACAAAAACGAATCACCTTTTGATTGTGTGTTAAATGATTTGACAACCTTACACGAACTTTTACATGATGCAGACATGACACTCCCTGTGGAACTAAGAAACCTTTAAGAATCCCTAACCTTAAAAGATTCCCTTATAATAATAGCAGTTATGATCCTTATTTGACTTATGCAAGCCAGTGAATGAGTTGGGATCGCCACGGGGCAAACATTGCGACTGTTTCGAGGTCCAATAAAACCATTAAAGAGAGAGATCATCGCTTTTTCGCCACAGTTTTATCAGAATTTCATTAGGTAATGTTGATACAAGGGGAGCGTGAGTTTTGTTTGAACAACCATGAAACATGAAGTAAATCCACCGATTAACTTTTCACCATGCGCAAGGTTTATTGTGAAATTGACATCTTGTACTGGTCTCAAAATTTAAACATATCAGCTATAAATCGCCCAAAAATAACTCAATTAAGCCTTTCCAGTTTTGTTTACACGTGTTAAGTCTACTTCTAGCTTTTAGTCGTAATTTGTATAGGTAATCGCATGGGGCCGAGTAAAATTAAGGATTTAAGATAAAGGACGCCATTGCTACAGACAATTTTTTGGCAACAACTACTCGATGGCATAAGCTGTTGCTAGGCAACCTGGGGAGCAATCGTGAGCAAGTAATTTTGCCCCTTCACAAGCAAAATTAAGAAAAAATACCCTCTTCATTGACCAATCAGCATTAATTAATTTTACCCTCTCTGTTACTAGTATATTGAATACGTTAACAGAAATGAATTTAGGCTGTAAATACATGAATACAACTGAAAAGACTTAAATGAGTTATTTCCTAACGATTTATGGCTAATTTTGTAATATGTCGAGACCATTATTGCCAGGACGATTTCACATTAGACCTTACGCAAGAAAAAATTTATTAGTACGTTTTATATTTCGTGTTAATGATGACAAAAACTGCACTTTCCTCTTATCAACTGCGGCAAAAAGTGTTGATCTCTCTCCAAAATAGGGCTTTTTGGACGTCGAAACAACCTTTCGCCATACATTTCTTTCTAACGAGTTGCAATGTTTGCCCCGAGGCGATCCCAGAAATCTTTATACAAATTTAAGAATCCGATTAATGGCAACTCACTCATTCGTGTTATGATTATAAGTAATTGGATGATGCTAATAGACAGAGAGTCATTGCACACTCCTGGGACTTAATTGCGTTACCACCAAATACCTCTGGGCTGTTATTTTTGTGTGGGAACTGAGGATCAAAAATGTCTTAAACGCATTTGGTAACGTCCAGTTGAGGTACAAACAACTACAGGCTTTGATGGGCGATTAAAGCAAGAGTTAACATAATTCTTTATGATGCTATCATTTCATTTTAGTTCCTATTTGCATCATCATTGTCCAATCCAAATTCTTCTTTAAATTTTACTTAACGCATAGTTGTTCTTGTAAAACATTAGTCCCATCTAGTTGTTGTCGAACTGATTGACTTGAAAAATGTCAACAAAAAATGTTATCTTTGTTTCTACAACCTTTTTTTAATGTTTATTTCATTTATTAGCCGACCCCTGTTATAATTATCAAAACCTGAGTGATGCCAATAGAAAAAGCAGTTACGTTACGCCGATAGATGAACTATCTTTGTGTGACAACTTACTCCCCACGGGATGGTATCGTTTTGTGGGAGATGCAGGAACAAAAATGCCAACAACGCGTGTGCCAGCATTCAGATGTGGTACAGACTGGTCAGGCTGGTTGGATGGTGCTCATCCTGTAGTGGAAGATGGTATAGTTCACAGGAGGGTCTGCTTCAGTGATCGTTCTTCTGGTTGCAAACATCATGTAGATATTTTTGTAAAAAACTGCGAATCCTACTTCATCTACAGACTTTACCTACATTTCTGTTCCTCACGCTACTGTGGTACAGACTGAATGTGAAGTAAATATATTTCGCTTAGTAAGAGGACTCTCAAATCGTTCCGTAGGTACGTATGTATATGGTTTTGACAAACAAACAGAGAAAGTTTTTAAAGATTTTAACGTAAGGAACAGAAAAAGGAAAATAAGGTAATTCTTAGCTAAATATTGAACATTTTTCTTGATTAATTGCAAGTAATTTTCGCAAGTAATGTTTGAATTATTAAGTTATAAAAAGAAAACTTTCAAAAAGGCATCTCTTTTAGTTCATGACTTTGTTAGTGCTAAGGGAATGTACATAAATTTCATACCCGCAAGGGACAAGGGGGGGGGAAGGGGGGGGGAGGGTTCTTCATAAAAGAACAATGGGAGAAATCATTGTTATCCTTAGGACTTGAGAATAGCAATGGATACCTCTTGCATTGTTGTGCATAAATTGCTCTGGAAAAATCTCATATTCACGTGCCACTGGTAAATGAAGTTACTGATAAAATGTGTAAACGCACTGGCCGGTTAACTTCGCACGGTTAACATATTTTTTCCATGAATGAATCCGTCGGAACTGTTGCAGAATAAAGCCTGGTAATAAAATCACGTTCTATAATATTGCCCATCGTCTCCCGTTGCCGGATTGCATTATTTATCCTGTTGATGTCATCTGTCCGGCAGAAGGAAGTGAGTAACGTTTTCGTACACCACAAATATGAGTGCACATGCTGGCGTTACTCTAAAGGAAACCAAAAACAACAACAATCAAACACATAATACACAGTACAATCAATAATGAACGTGTTTACGTAGATTACGGTTTCAGGGTTTCTTCAACAGCGCTTCTTTGCTGGATTTGAAACAAAAAAAAAATAGAAAACCGCTAAAACCTACACTAACGCATAAATACTTGTGATAACGATAAGTATCTTAATTATTTCACAGTATTCGAACATATAACTGACGAAAACAATGACATGACACCTACTCCGAATTTTATAGCCTTTTAATGTAACTATTGCCCGTCTCTTCCTCCCAGTTTCTCACAGACTGGAGGGTGCAAATAAGTTCAAACACCTTATGGGGGTACACCCCATCTCTTAAGACCCTTTTCTTTACACAGCGCCACCTAAAGATGGGAGCTCACTAAGCCCTCTTGGCCAATTCTAGATTATACAATGCGGTTTGACACATAAAACTAACTAGCAAATCTACTTGTATCATCAAATTTATCTTCAACATTCTGCCTTACCTGAGGACACTGGGAATTAATCCTTTGTAAAATCCTCTTACTCCTTCATGCCTATGATTTTGAAAAGAACCTGCCGTGAGAAGAGGCCAAAAAAAGAAGAATACCTTCTTTCACGGAAATGCGGACTTTACTACTAAGCCGTAAGTCAATCCGAAAATTGGATCCAGTACTCAAATAAACTGGTTTCAGTTCGCCAATTTCGGTCCAGTTCTTTGTCAAATTGTTTCAGACGGGCAAAACATGTACCTCTCTTCAGTGTAGATGGGTTTGAAATTAGAGATGGAAAGCTAGTCTATAACGTATCGAAAGCTTTAAGTTCTCATATTAAGTTTCAACTTACCTGAAAGTTTTACTAATCACATCCAACGCGCCTTTGTATTCCACCATCGTGTAATGATTCTTTAGAAAAAGTAAAATTCACGAACAATGAATGACAGCAGGAAACTGTAAATACTGAACAATTTAACAAAACAGACTTACTCAGAGACAGCTCCTGGTATATTCAATTGGTTCGAGGCTCGAGCACAGGCTACATCAACAGCAACAACATCATACAGCTGACGAAAAATTGCAAGCACAGTGATATTAAGGTAAGGGAAAAAACTGAGTCTTGTTTAACCTTTATTTCCTATAAACTTACCATAACATGAATATTCTCCCTCATAAATCTAACGGTCCTAGTGTGCTTTGTATCGCCAAAATTTCGCAACTCAAAACAGCAATTGATAGACATTTTGGAATTTGCCTCACTCGTTTTCATTTTTATCTTTAAATCGTGACGCCGATCAACATCTCAGCTGCAACTCTGTCTAAGAAAAACCCTTATGATTCCCAAATAACCGCAAGTAAAAGTTGGCGATATCAAAGAAGCGGGTGAACAAAGGTGTAACGACTCAGACAGTAACAACATTTAGTGGACATGCAGTTAAAAGTGACGCTAAATGAGTACGCATCAAACTTCAAGTCTCTTTCCCGAGAGAAACACCATGTCCAGAGCGCTTTTTTCGAACTTCTGTAGTTCTTAGCAGTATAAACAAACAAAGAATGTACATGTTGCCAAGAAAAGCTCGTCCGTGGAAAAGCGCTAAAGTTTGTCTGAAAGGTTTTGAATTTCAGAATTTAGATTTCTTTATTATTATTCTTTATTATTTATTCTTCGAATTTAGACTTGTTCATGGTCTCAAATTCAAATTCAAATAAAAGGATCTCGCAATTCTAACTCAATTAAGACATTTCTAATAAAACTTTGCTCGAAAGCTCTCTTCTATTGTTTAGACGCATGTCACACTTAAAAGATGTATGAAGATTTAGCAGCCCCGCGTAAAAAAACAAAAACAAGCAACCCAGAAAAAATGAGAGCGAGTCTCTGTTAGTTTAAAAGTTTTGTATTCAAATGATGGTCATTAATAGATTTTAGGACCTGTCACGTATCTCATTTTAAAACAAACTATACATGCACTTCTGGTGACGAAGGGGTTGGAAGAAATTTGAGATATTCTTAGGTGGTATGTTTATTTGACTTCTGTGTATTTTTACTATAAATCTCTTAATGAGTTAACTATAGATATTTTACCTACTACTGTATATAGTTTTTTTTAGTTTGTATATTCTCACCTAATTGGTGTCCCCAAATTAGTAAGGGATTTGTTCCCTGGCTAGACGGTTTTTGACACTTTAATAAAGTTTCTATTCTATTCTATTCTATTCTATTCTATTCTATGATTAATGAAACAAGTATCTTCGCCATTGTTTGGCAAAAATTGCAAACAGAACAATTATACTACTTAAATTCCGGCCCGAATTTTGTTGAATTCATTGCTTAAGAGGAGCCAAACAGAAAAGATGATTTTTTCTTAATGTTAATTATTATACAATGGCTTAAAACAAACGTTGTTATAATACCTTGATGAAAGACAGCATTTTAGCTCAGAAGCAATCAGGCGCTTAAGGACAGCATTTCTGATATTTATCAGCTTTAGAGCTAGGACGAATAAGATTGGCTTAAATCCCGAAGAAGTGTTTGGTAAATTTTTGACGGCAAACTAATTAGGGAAATTACACACCAGACCTTTTTAGATTATTTTTATAATTAATTTTTAACTAAGACTTTTTGATAACTGGACTGTTTGTTTTTTAAAGGAGAAGAAACGCACTCTAAGAGATAGTTGTTTTACATAGCCAATTTCGTAAAGCTATCTTCGCGAGTTAACAACACTAGATAAGCACATCAAAGTCATTATTCCACAAAATCTGAGAGAAGCTAAAAAACCTCATATATTTTAACACAACTTTGCAGTTGTACTTAACGTTGTTTCCTGACATTTTAATTAGCATCCTGTCGAGCTGCTATGAAATTTTCTCGCCCATTTTTAGGCGGGCCATTAATCAGTGCATGGCATTTATTATGAATATTATTTTTATTTATCAGTTAGGCAGATAGTTTTTCAAGTAAGCTGTAACTAGGCGGGAATTAAAAATGTACTTATGGTGTCCTATCCTCAATATTTGCAGATTAAATATAAGTAAAAAGTATGTTGTGGATATCTCAAAATTTAAGATTCTTCCTCTTCGCCTCTGTCATGGAGTTCGTCACAGCTAACGATCAATGTAGGAACGATGTATATAAGGAATGGCTCTCAGGTGATCGATCTTCAGAAGGTGGTCTGTGGCGGCTCCTCACCTCTGCGATGTCAAATGTGGACAAGAGATCACGTGTCAAAGCGATAACTATAATCGAAAATACCAAATATGTGAACTAAATAACCGCACCAAGGAGGGGAGACCGAAAAATTTCCTTTCACCTCCCGCGTGGTTTTACATCCAGCGATTGAACGACAGAGGTAGAAAAACAAGTTTTTCTATCTCAGGGATTCGTATTTCTTTAAATCTTCTCCATCCTCAGCCTGATTCCTTCTCACCTGGAAGAACTAAGAATAGGAAGTGAACGTAAAATATATCTTTACTTCAGCTCCCTTAGGTTCTATCCCTGAATTACCAGGGCTGTCTTGTCGCGAAATAAAGGTGACTGAAAAGGTATAAGCGGCAAGTACTGGCTGGATCCAACCAGGAAAGGAAAGGCAAAACTGATTTACTGTGATATGGTTAACGAAGGTGGGTGCTATAAGTAAGCTTGAGTTATTTTATTTTGTAAGGAGTTCCAAGTATCATGAAACTTTTATAGATTATGCTATTATTGATATCATTATCATAATATTTGGTTTGGATTAGTTCTAGCGTGGATGTGTCTGTCAAGTTGCTCTAACGTAGTCACTGCTTCTCTTTCGACATCCTAGATATGGATGAATGTACATTTAATATCAGTGACTGCAATGTGAATGCAAACTGTACTAACACGTATGGTTCTTACAAATGCACATGTAAAAAGGGATATACCGGCGATGGACACTCATGTTCAGGTAGTTTTGAAGACAACGTTATTAATAGTTCCTAATAAAACTAATTTTTGTAAATCGTCTCATAATTTTAAGCAGCGTTACCCGCGCATGTTTATTCACAGAGTTACCATGATCTACATCTTTCTTGTTTCAGAGCCGTTGGATTGATAAATTAAACTATTTGTACTAAGATATAATTTCGCAATATCTTATTCATGTAGCACAATAAAAGGAAATCTTTTTTTTTTTTATAATTTATAATGATTAAAGGAATTTAACGGGAATGAGTCATAAAAATGATAAAGTGCAAAATGTGTCTATGGTTTCTCAGATATTGACGAGTGTAAAGGACATCACTCTTGTCACGTGAATGCTACCTGCACGAACACCAAAGGATCGTACTTTTGTACTTGTCATCCCGGATATAATAGAAATGGACACGACCGCACAGGTACTTGATGCCTTTCTTTTCTAACTATTCCCTTTAAAAAGAGTGGTAAAGGGAGACTCGGTGGATAGGCTTAAAGGACAGAATAACGGATTTGAACTTGGGGAAACCAAGAAAAAATCTAGTGAGTGGTAATGTGAAGTAGTGATGAGAAGTGATTGCGTTTAGAACCAAATACAAAAAGACTAAGGTTTCTAAGCTTATGCTCGGCAACTTTTCCCAAGTACAATTTTTTCTTAATTTTTTTTCGTTTATGATTTTACAGATATTGACGAGTGTAAAGGAAATTACCCTTGTCACGTGAATGCAACATGCACGAACACCCTTGAATCACATGTATGTCAATGTCATGCTGGATATACTGGAAATGGACAAAACTGCACAGGTGAATTTAGTTTCTTCGCTGCAATATTTAGAATAGTCCTACGTGACACGTTCGAATACAGCGCCTCACCATTCAGCCGCGTTGCAAGACAATTCGATAATTTTTAATGCATAACTCGTTTTAATATAGGCAGCCCTTTCTCGTGTTAAGGACCTCTTAGGTAATATTCCTGACTTCTGAACGAACGATTTTAACAATAAGCTGATGATTAAAAATGTCTTAAACAACGCAAATTTACTCAATGCATAGTTGTTCTTGTAAAACACAAGTCCTGTCTGGTTGTTTTCTATCTATTCTATTTTATCTTTGATACCACAACCTTTTGTAATTTTTTATTTAATTTTAATAGACGACCCATTTTATAATTATCAAAACCTGATTGATGTCAATAGAAAGAGCAGTTATGTTACACCAATACACGGATCATCTTTGTGTGACTACTTACTCCCTGAGGGATGGTATCGTTGTGTGGGAGCTGCAGGAACAAAAATGCCAACAACACATGTGTCAGCCGGCAGTTGTGATACAGACTTCCCAGGCTGATTGAATGGTGCTCATCCTACAGTGGAAGATAGTGAAGTTTACAGGAGGGTCTGCTTTAGTGATCGTTCCACCGGTTGCAAATACTCTGCAAGTATTCCCGTGAAAAACTGTGGATCCTACTTCATCTACAAACTTCACCACCCACCTGCTTGTCACTCACGCTACTGTAAATTGCTCCGTAGGTACATGTGCAGAAGGTTTTTAACATATAACGTAGTTAACCTCTTTCCTCTATCATAAACATTATCAGCAGATTTTAACTTTGGTGGCAAAAATGAATTTATCTCATTTGAATGATCATTCTCAGGAGATAGCTTCTGTCATCGAAGAGAATTGCCCGAAGGATCTTCAAAGTAATCTTGAAGTAAAATCTGCAAGACGCAAAATCTCAAGCAAATGGTTTTCGAGCTTTTTCATTATGTATTTTTTCTTTTTTGTTTTTGTTTTTTTTTTCTTTTTTATCCTTCTTTAGCTGTAATTGTTAACCATGGTTACGTTATAGGTATAAAAAGAAAATGTCATGACAGTCAAAATCTGATGTCCTATGAAATTACACAAAGTTAACGTAATAATTGTGACTCAGTATTTTGAAAAGTTGAACCAATTTCCTAGCACACAGTAAGCAAAATTCAATTTTTTAGCATGTCGTAACCGTGAGTCAAATGTGTCCGAATCGACCAAGATTCATTCGTAGTGGATCGCTTACATCTCAGACTGTATTGAATCTAAGTTAAGGATCTTTACGCAATGGCTTCAAAGTGTCCCTATACAGCTTATTTAATTAAGCGCGCAGGCACTTTATTCATTCAAGATGAGATGAAATTAATTTTCGCAGCAATTTGTATAGGTAATCACGCGTTTCGCCTGCGGAGAAATCAGCACGAGTAATTTTCAAATGCTAACCAAATTGCATAAGCTCGTAAGGCGATTGCAACTTGCATGAGTATGATTACGGTTAAAAACTGCATGTAGCGTTTAAAATTTGACCTGTTTTTCTAAGTTTAATGTTTGCCTACAACATAAACCGTCCACGAAAAGTATTCCAAACTGCGATGCGCTAAAAATAAGACTAAGAATAGAATAGGTAACTTAAAGTTGTTAGGTGTTGTCAACAAGTTAGTACACCGTTCATGTACATCACCAATAATTTTTCACAGAAATGTTAGATTTGAAATCAAAATCATAGTTTCTCCTTGTGGAATTTTCCTTTTTTTATCCTGCAAAAATATTCAAAGAACCCTATGAAAAATAATAAGCGCAGAAAGAAAAAGACTTAACCCCCCGAGGGCCACTGCCCGATATCTCAAGGCAGATATGATATTTATTTTCTGATACTAGTCTTCGAATCATTTGATGTTCATTTATCTCTAATTTACAAGATGAGACCGGAATACAAAGCAAATGGGGAAAAGCAAAGAGAGTTTATTAACAACGTATCAAAATATCAAAATCGTTGGCGGTCTTTAAAAAGGAAGGTGATATGAGCTGGCTCACTTTGTGGTTCAGCTTCTTTAGTGGCGTGAATAGAAGGGCATCGTGTATGTAGTATCATTATTCAACAAAAACTGCGTATCTATTTGCAAATACATTTAACTAACTGTTTCGCAAGAGGAAGTGAATAACGTTTTCGTACACCACGAATGTGAATGCACATGCTGGCGTTACTCTAAAAAAGGAAACAACAACAATCAAACAAACAAAATACAGTCATCTTAACAATGAAACGTGTTTACATAGATGAGGGTTTCGGGGTTTCTTCTACAGCGCTCCTTTGCTGGATTTCCGAATTCGAAAAAAAATAACATAAAATCGAAAAAACTTACTCTAACGCATCAAATGGCGCACAGATACTTATGATAAGGATAAGTATATTTACCATATCACAGTATTCTAAAATATAACTGACGAAAACAATGACATGACACCTACTCCAAATTTTATAGCCTTTTAATGTAACTATTGCCCGTCTCTTCCTTCCAGTTTCTCACAGACTGGAATGTGAAAATAAGTTCAAACACCTTATGGGGGTACCCCATTTCTTAAGACCCTTTTCTTTACAAAGCGCCAACTAAAATTAAAGATGGGAGCCCACAAAGCTCTCTTGGCCAATTCTAAATTATACACTGCGGTATAACGCATAAAACTAACTAGCAAATCTACTTGTGTCATCAAATTTATCTTTAACATTCTGCCTTCTTGAGGACACTGGGAATTAATCCTTTCTTATATCCCCTTACTCCTTAGTGCCTAAGATTTTGAAAAGAACCCGCCGTGAGAAGAGACCATAAAAAGAAGAAAACACTTATTTCATAGAAATAATGTAATGAAGGTTGTGGTGTGAGCGTCAGTTGTCGCTTCAAAATGCTTAAGATCGTCATAGAGGATGACTACCTAAGATGTTAAGTTCAAACTCAAGTTCTCCACTAAAATTCGGCAATGGCTATTACATGTGTTCGTATTCACCCTTTACACCCTAACATTAGTATGCACATTCTCCAAACTGTTCTCTGTACATTTCCAAAGATGCTGACGAGGAGAATTTCTTTAATAATCAAGAACTCCTTTAGTTGGTGATCATTTTCTCTATTCTCATGATTTCCGTGTGTGGTTCAGAGGTGATATTATAAGGAGAAGTTAGATGCTAGTCAGCCTTGGAGGGCAAAGGGTTGATTGTTATTTAATCCTTCTGGGTGGAGAGAGGAGGGAGAGAGGAGATGAGAGTAAAGTTTTTTTTCCCAATAAAAAACAACGACTCAATCATCCGCCCTAAGCTATGAATGTGATCAAACTCAAAGCACTTTACATGTTCTTGTTTGTCAAGGTCTAAGATCAAGAGTTACAGGTTTGCCAACTCGGTTGAATTTGAAAGCTTTAAGATGTATATAATCAACTATACAGACACGTGTAGACAGTAATCACCAGCTTCTTGTTGGTTGGTGTTCCAAAATATTGACTGTAGCCTTTCTTTAGCTCCTCATAAGCCATGAATTGCGGCGCACCATGTGATTGATACGCCGAAACGTAACCCTGATCAAGTAAAATAAAATGATATGAGCAAAATTTATGTTCCATCCAAACAGTAAACTCAGGTCAGTCCCTTTTATTTACATTAGAAATTTCTATCTGCTTGGCAATACATAAAAATGGTATGGATAATTTATACCATGATCAATCTTGGGAAATAAAAAATTAAGTGAACTATACATTTTAAGAGGAAGGTTGAATCTCTAAATCCTCTCATATGGGAACCCATGGCTGCTAATTTGATTGCATTGTGTCCAATTACCATTTACTAGACAGTATATCATCACTTTGTGATCGCAGCCACTTTCCATAAAAGTGCTTTATCTGAGTTATTGTATCTTTCCATGTGGAAGTTACATGCCATTATTCGAGCTATGCCAAGCTGGTGAGGCCTTAAGCCTTCACTCCCAGTGGTGATTAACATGTAACTTCTCTTTGAAACATCCATACATCATCCAACAAAAAGGTGACGATGATACTCAAACTTATCAGGTAGAACCAAATTCCCCGAACTAATTTACAAAGAAATGTGTAACAACTAGAGAGGAGAATAAATAAAAAGACCTTGGAGGTTAAAGGGTTAAATTGGGCTAAATTAGGTTTGCGTGCTATAAAGTTTTCAAATTGCGATTTCCAAGTATACTCCCACTTCTGCATTTTCCATGCACATGAAAAGTGCACCTGTAAAAATTTAAGTCTGAATACATTTCTTTTAACTCTGTAATTACGTAATGGAGACATAAGCAAGTATTAACCACCCATGTTAGATTTGTCACTGACAATGTGCCTAGTTCCTAATGATAAAAAGAACACATTCCATAAGGCAGAAAGGCTGAATGAGTGCAAGTACTATACAGAGTACAAGTTAAAAACAAGTTCTCAGCTAACGTTAATAAGGATCTTTAGCATACTGGTTTGATTCATTTACTCTTTTACCACCAAGACCTGATTGCTAATTCTCCCCTCTAGCTCCTAGGCATTTCTTTGTAAATATGTGATGAGAATTTGGTGTAAGATCAATATAAATTTGAGTATTCTCATTACAAGCTTGCTTGATAACGTAAGGATATTATAGGGAGAAGTTACATATTTATCACTCCTTTGTTAGTAATTAGGGTATGCGCATAAAGTTGCAATCAACAGGGTGGGGGGGAGGGGTGAGGAGGGAGAAGTTCCCTATAAAAGAACAATGGGAGAGGTCATTGTTATCTTTAAGAGCTAAGAAAAGTGATGGATATCAACTGCATTGTTGTGTATAAAATGATGTGAAAAATGTTCAATAATTACAAGCCTCTGGTGAATGAGGTCAATGATATGAACGCACAAGGCGGTTAACTGCGTAACGTTTGCATAATTGTGTTCTTTTTATTTTATGATGGTTGGAATGGTCAGAACTGTTGCCAAATAAAACTTGGTAATAGAACCATGAGCTGCAAATCTACCCATTCTCTTCTACTACATGATAGTCTCATTAAATTATTTATCCTCTCGATGTCATCGGTTTGGAAGAAAGAAGTGAATAATGTTTTCGCACACCACGCATACGATTAGACATGCGACTGTACTTACCCTGGAAAACAACAAAAAAATAATCAGGGATCGTGTTAGAAGAAATAACGGAATTTCACATATCGTCAAACCTACTTGTACCACCAAAATTATCCATTACATTGAATCTTACTTCAAGACAAAAATCCTCTCACTCCATCCTGCCTGAGATTTTAAAAGAAAATCGTAGTGAAAAGAAATCAGACACATATCAAAATGCCCAATAAGTTGGCTAAATTATCTCAGGAATGGCAAAAAATATGGTTAAGCTTCACTCCTAAATCGTAAACTTGATCAAACGAAGTTAATAAGAGAATTTGGCTGTGTTCTCCAAAGAGCTCGGCTCAGTTCATCGCCGAGTTCTGTCCAGTCAAATATATGGATTTTCTTCGCCTCCGCCAAACCAACGAGATGAAAATACCTTTAAAAAAATCCAATTCCTTTTTTCTGCCGCACACTTCTTCTTTGATACGTTACAGTTATTGTTATTATAGAGGTGAATTGCCAACCATTTGCCAATCTAGGCCCAGAGATTGTCTTGACTTTTACTTTGAGCCTTACTGGTGAAGTGAGAATGACTTTGCTATAGGCTGAGAGGTCATTACCTTCTATCAAAGTCAAGACACCTGACATCTCCACAAATGTTAATGAGTGAAAATAAATGACTATTGCACTTAGGTAGCCTGGCCCAAACCATCAAAACTTTCCCCAACATAATCTCAAAAACAACGGAACCCGATCGATTACTCGCCAAGCAAAAGATCATCTATTTGTTTAGAGTTAATCAGCGCACTAGGGTGAATATGGAAAGGCTAACATCTCGAACTGTGAACAGGACCCTAAGAGTGACGCTAAATGAGTACGCTTCATACTTCGAGTCTCTTGACTGATGCAAACACCATGTCTCAAACACTTTTTTCGAAATAGTTTCACAATTATTTTATTACATTTTTTTCCAATTTCTGTAGCTCTTAGCAGTAGAAACAAAACAAGAATGTTAATATTGCAAAGAAAAGCTCGTCCATGGAAAAGCGCCCACGTTTTACTAAGAGGTTTGAAATTTCAGAATTTAGACCACCTGCTCATGGTCTAAAATTCAAATTCGGTCGAAAGCTTCCTTACGACTTGAGGATATTAGGATCGCACAGTTCTAACTCAATTTTGTCATTTCAAATAAAATTTTGTTCAAAAGTTCTCTTCTATGGATCAGTCGCACGTCACATTTCAACGATGTTTAAAAGAATGAGCAACGCCACCAAAAAAAAAAACAAAAACAAACTAAAAAAAACAAGCAACCCAGAAAGAGCGAGCCTCTATTAGTATAAAAGTTTTGTTTTCAAATGATGGCTATTAATAGCTTTTAGGACCTGTCAAGTCTCTCATTTTAAAACAAACTATACGATACCATATCATATTGTTGTGACGAAGGGGTTGGAAGACACGCCAGAAATTCTTCAGTGGTACAATTTGGGAGCAGCTTACATCACAAATTTAAGTAAAGAAAAGATAAAAAGAACTTGAACACGTTAGATGACAAAAAAGAACCTGTCACATTTGCAGCGTCATTAACTTGAATGAACTTCACAGTCGCCCAATTGTTAGTGTCAGGCTTAGTAATAAACTATTCAAAGTTTTCTGGAAATTTGTAAATTTGTTTGCATTTCCGTAGAATATTTCTGCAATTTACTTGACCTGATGCTGAACTTAAATTCGAATTGTAGCTTCATCTCTGCACTCAAGTTTATATGTTGTTCTCGAATAATGGAACCTTGTTTACTATGAACAAATTAACTGAAAGGCACATCATCAATACATGCTTTGCTTGGAAGAGACAATTTGCGTTCCTCGAGTTAACTATGTTTTCCCTAGCTTATGAATGGGTTTCTTTAGTTAGGCAATAGATTATGAAAAAATGAGAGGAATATGTTATGAAAATACTCCTACGAGCTGATTTTAAATTAGCTTTCGTATGTTTGTAGTTAAAATTTACCAAACATTATTTCGTGCCTAAAAGCTAATAATTTATACCGATTAGTTTTCATCTAAAATTAATGAAACAAGTATCTTCGCCATTGGTTGGCAAACATCGCAAACAGAACGATTATAATAATTTAACTTCCGGCCCGAATCTTGTTGAATTCAATACTTGCGAGGAGCCAAAACAGAAACGATGGAGTTCTTTTTTTGATGTTAATTATTATTCATTGGCTTAAAACAAACGGTTGGTATCGTAATCATAGTTGTAATACCTTGATGAAAGACAGCATTTTTAACTCGGTAACAATCAGGTGGTTGAGGACCGCATTTCGTATATTTATCACCTTTAGAGTGACGTAGAATAAGTTTGACTTAAATCCCAAAATAGCGTTTGGTAAGTAGTTGACGGCAAACTAACTACGGCTACCTTTTAGGGTTTAGTTTCCAAATATCACCTATGAATACCATCCATAGAAGGCCTGTGTATTTGTTTGAACGCGATGGTGGTCGAATTCTACTTTGTTTCTACTTTCCCTCGACTGTTTGGGGTTCTTTGCGGTGCCTTAGAAAAGATTAAACGGAAAAAAAAATTGTAGCAACTGTCGTGCGAGAACTTACTTTATTCTATCTGTATAGAGGGCTGAAGTAGTCTGTAAGATTATCTAAACAATTAAAACAAACAACTGATAGCGTTCATATAAGTTTCGGCTAGAACGGAATTATGAGGTTCATTTTGTATAAATGATTCGAAACAACTTTTCTCTCAACTGTTGATAACTGAGTTAAATTTTTTTTTTTTTGGGAATAAATAGTAAGAGAATAAATTTCAAATTCCTTGACCAATCGTACTTTTTTTCTGCTTTGAGAAGTGGAATCTTTAAGAATTAATTATTTTCAAGTCACCCAGGTGTTTTTACCGCGGACTCAAGTTTCAATGCACAAGGGCTGTGCATTGAGAAACGAAGCTACTTGGCAACAATTTGATGCGAAGTGCGTATGTAAATTCTGGAGGGCTTTTATTAAGTATGTCAACACATCATTCTGAAATATCTGAAGGCACTCGTTTTTGAACATGAGATGAAATATATATATATATATTTAGGCTTAAAAGTTTCTGAGAGCTGATCTGTCTGTATCCCTGACGTTGAAGAGTGCGGGGGCTCTGAGAAATAATTTTGTGTTTATCATTCGTCATTCCTTTTCAGGGTGAGTGAAGTTCTCTCTTATTATTAATATGAAAAAATATGTATTTTACTCTATGCTAATACAAAGTTCAAATCGAACGTGCTTTCTCTGTGTACTGATACATTAAAAAAAAAAAAAAATTCCAAGCGTTGAGCCTGAACATATCCAGGTGCAAAATATTTATTAAGGACTTCAAAGGAGCGAGCACCCATCTTTTGCCACACATACACGTAGCTGGAAAACGACAAATATTGATAAAATAATCATTTCAAATGCTTTTCAGTCCTTTTTCGCAAACCAACTCTAAACTGGTAAAGGAATGCGACTACATTTTTCAGGGAAAGAAAAATATTTTGCGTTTATGAATAAGATTCTAACCTTATTATCTTTGCTTTCTCGAATGGAACTAAATAGCGAAACAGAAGCTAAAAAATTAGAAACAAATTACATCTAAACAAATTACTGAATAGACAATTTTTTACCATCAAATAACAATTTTGAGATTCGATTAAACGGTACAGAAATCATATAAAGAGTTCTGCCGTGCATAACGTTATAAATATAATCGATACCAATGCTTTGCTCTAATTAAACAGAACTTTTTCAATTAAAAGCCTCATTTCAACCGATGGATTCACAATGTAAGTTCAACCTCATATCCTCTCTCTTAAATTAATATGGAAGATGAATCAAATCATTTTGTTCAAAACGAATCTTCAGCGCAAAAGTTCTACGTTATTCTTTTATACAGCTGAAAGAAAATTGCGAGCGCGGTAATATTAAGGTAAGGAAAAAACGGAGTCTTGTTTTAACCTTTTTTCCTGTCAACTTGCTATTAGATGAATATTCTCTCCCATAAATCGAACGGTCACGATCGATATGTTTTGTATCGCCAAAATATTGCAACTCAAAACAACAATGGATAGACCAGATGGATGAGTTGACGCTGAGCTGAGCGGACGCATATTTCTCGCCCTGTGTTATTTTATTCTATTAAGTTTCCCTAATTATGACTGGTAAAGGAAACAAACTAAAAAAAGAAAATCAGCAGTTAAGGAATGACATTGAAGATCTCAAGAAGCAACTGGATGAATTGACTGAGGAAATTGGACATCGACGTGAAGAAATCAATCATGATGCTGGCATCGAACATGGCGGCGACACTGTGGGCAAAGAACGATCAGTTGAGTTTGTTTCAGCTCAATGCGATGATTTTGAAGCGTTTAAAAAGTACGCATCGAAAGAACTGAAGCGTTTAAGCTCAAGGCTAAATGTAATTTCAGATGCTTGCGATAGAATCTCGCAGTCAATTGATGGCTTCGAAATGTACAGCTACCAATTTAACATCAAAGTTATCGGTTTACCGTTGCTGGCAGCGAAAGAGACGACCGAGCAGACAGCTAACCTGTGTCTTCAACTATTTCATCAGATGGGAGTAAAAGATGTTTCGATAAATGACATTGACATTGCCCACCGAGTTCCATCAAGAAATCCCTCGAATCGACCAGACGCAGTAGTTTGTAAATTTGTTAGAAGGATGGTAAAGGAAAAAATCATGGCGTCTAGGAAGACAATAAGGAACATAGCAGCACAGCAACTAGGATTTTCTTCAGAGATTGATGTGAGTCACCTCAATATTTACGATCATCTGACACCTCGTCTACAAACCCTTCTGTATGAGGCAAAGAAGTTCAAAGAAGCCAACAGCTTCAAATTCTGCTGGACGAAAAATGGTTCCGTATTTCTCAGGAAATCAGAGAATTCACCGATCCGCAAATTTGCAAATATGGAGGACCTAAACGCATTTACCCAAGGATAGAGATAAGTAACGCAGTGACAATATTATTGTTAGTTTTTAATATCTCACCTATGATATGATTTCAAACGCGCTTTAGATGCAAAAGCGAACCAGAAGATACAAAGAACAGGACCGAAATAGAAAACTCTTTCTTAAAGAACTTCCATATTATAACTTCACTGGCAACTTAACTCTCTACCACGGGCAATTTAACAACTCTCTGATCCAAAATCAGCTACCAACTAAGAGACAACTCGAAAACCTAAATGGTTTGCATGATCTTGATCTTTTCAGACTAAACTCAAATCTTGATGACAGTTTAAATACCAACAATAACTTATTCAATCAACAAATCTACAGCCGTTATTATTCTCCGTATAATTTTAATAAAAACCTAAATACCCAAATAAGAGACGTGATGGAAACGAGCTTTTCGATTTTTTATAATAATATCATCAGTTCAAATCACAATCTCGAAAAACTCCAAATCAACTACTTATCAGAAATGGATTTTCAGTTTGATATTATTGGACTTACAGAAACGAAAATAACTAAAACGACTGGTAATATTAGCTTTGAAATTCCAGGTTACACTTTTGAATACGTAGCCACACCATTGGCGTCAGGAGGCGTCGCGCTTTTTATCAATGAAGACCTTAATTACACAGTGCTTGAAAGGGTCTCTTGCGAGGCGTTTCAAGCATTGTGGATAGAAATTTCCCATGAGAAACAAAAAAAATGTCATATGTGGAATATTTTATCGTCAACACAACTCCCCAGATCAATTCATTGAATATTTTAATGATACAATCGAAAAGCTGGCTTCCACTGGGAAAACACTTTATTTAATGGGTGACTTTAACCGATGTCTTTTAAAGACGGAATCATCTTCATATAGTCAGGATTTCCTACTGGCCCTACAGAGTTTTTATCTTGTTCCAGCTATTGACAAACCAACACGCGTACATAATAACTCAGCCTCTCTTATTGATAATATTTTCGTTAATAATCCTGATCAAGTTCTAATTAGTGGAAACATTATTACCGATGTCTCTGATCATTTTTCTCAATTTTGTATTTTGAAATCTAAGCGAGACAAACCTGTCAAGAAATCAATTAAAAAACGCGACTTCTTTCAATTCTCCTCTGAGGAATTTAATAATGATTTGTCCGCGATCGACTGGGATGCTATTATTGCCTCAAAAACAAATATTATTGATGAACTATTCTCATCTTTCTACAGAAAATTAAATTCAGTCGTGAATAACCATGCGCCTGTTAAAATTTTATCCAAACGTAAAATTAAACAACTTGCAAAACCGTGGATAACAAAAGGAATAAGGACATCAATAAAAATAAAGAACAAGCTATATGTTAATGGAATACACAGCAAATATAAATATTATAGAAATAAAATTACAAACCTTATTCGTTTGAGTAAAAAACGTTATTACTATGATTTCTTTGAGAAAAATACAAATAATATGAAAAAGACGTGGAAAGTAATAAATGAATTAATAAATAACCAAAGGACAAAAAGCAGAGTGTTAACGAATCTGAAAGACCCAAGCAATAACAATCAAATAACACAAAATCCTTCCAGATTACCAAATATTCTAAATGAGCATTTTGCAAATGCTGGTAATTTACTAGCAAGTAAATTGCCAAAGAAAGATAACTATATGAGTTATCTTGGTAAATTGAAATCACCTGATTCTTCCTTCTTTTTCAAACCCATTACACCAGAAGAAGTTAAACAGGAAATATTATCCCTACCAAATAGTAAATCCTGTGGCTTATACTCCTGCCCTACACAACTGCTTGAATCTTCTTGCAATATCATATCTCCAGTTCTTTCTCATATTTTCAATTTATCTGTTATCCTTGGTGTCTATCCTTCAAAACTTAAGATTTCTAAAATAACGCCAATATATAAAAGTGACGACGAGACCGACCCTTCAAACTATCGACCAATGTCTCTTTTGTCTAATTTTAATAGGATTTTTGAAAAACTTTTGTACTACCGGATGAAGGAATTTATTGACAAAAACAACCTATTGTACTCCTCACAGTATGGCTTTCGCAAGTCACATTTCACAGAGCATGCAGTACTTGATATTGTCGAAGATATACTACGTAATATGGATAAACGGTACTTCTCATGCGGTGTCTTCATTGACCTGAAAAAAGCATTTGATACGGTCAATCATGAACAATTACTCGATAAATTGAACTTTTACGGTTTCCGTGGATTGATAAATGACTGGTTTCAATCATATTTAAAAAATAGAACACAAACAATTCAGATTGGAGAGCACTTATCAACAAAACTTATCTCCCCCTGTGGTGTTCCCCAGGGATCAGTCCTTGGACCTCTTCTATTTTTACTTTACATAAATGACATTCACCTTTGTTCTGATAAACTAAAATTTTATCTCTTTGCGGATGATACTAATATACTTTATGCTGATAAGAATCTTAAGGCGATCGAGCAAACGGCTAATGTAGAGTTGAATAACGTACATGACTGGTTAATTACAAATAGGTTGACATTGAATACAAAAAAATCAAATTTCTTAATTTTTCGTCCTCGTCAGAAAAAAATGCATTTTTCTCCACAAATAGGTATTTTAGATTGTGAGACAAACCGAAGAGTTAGTTTAGAGCAAAAAAGTTGTATCAAATATCTAGGCGTTTTAATTGATCAAAATTTGTCATGGAAAAACCATGTTGACTCTGTTATCGTAAAAATAAGTAAAAGAATAGGGATGATTGCAAAGCTGAGGTAAAAAGTGAAATGTGATCATCGCAGTAAATTTTTCAATTTAAGCAATTGGAAAGAAGAAGCCTGAAAAAATCAGGGCTTCAACGGGATTCGAACCCGTGACCTCCGCGATACCGGTGCGATGCTCTACCAACTGAGCTATGAAGCCACACATTGGGAGCGTGGTCAATTTATTGAGTTCATGTGTGGCTTCATAGCTCAAACAAATTGATCCGATTGCTTTCAGTACTAATTTATTTGCTTCTATACTTTATTGAACAACTATTGATGTATTTGCCAGTTATGCTTCTTTTTATAATTTAACAATATCTAACTATTTAGTTTTTAATTATCTTTATATATTGTAAATAATGCTTGTTGATGATTGACCCGCCTCGAATAGCAAATTTGCTATCTGCGGGTCAACATAATCTAAATTATTTTGTAAGAAAAAGAAAAATAAAGTGTGTAAAAGTGTAAGTGTGTAAGACCAAATCTAAAAGAAATCTGTGGTTGTGACAGAACCCATACCGACAAATATTGACTAAGGAGTCTTTTTAACAGTAGTGTAAACTTCTATTTATAACTCTGTAGTAATCGTGTACTATTTTCACCCGATCAAAAAAAATGACGTAATTTATAATGAACTCACTGCATCAATATTTTAACTGTGCAATGTTTTTCAAAGCTTTGCAAATATCAAATAGAACAAACTCTGTATAAGTTATGCAAGTCTCAGCCTCGGCCTCTGCATTTCGTAAACAAGTTGCAAAGTAACATACTATGATATGTCAGCATATTATGCTGAACTATTTATGAGCATCTGCTTTGAGCAGAAGTTCGACATGTCTTAGCTTAATAGCCCATAAGAAATGATAATCGATTCTCGTGACGTTGCTGAGGACAAGGAGTTATAAAGAAAATTGCGTGCAAGAGATAACATCCTTTCTTGCTTCGTCTTAATTTTTTCATTATTCCTTTGGGGTGAGGTCGATTCCAGCTATCATTGTTGTGAAAAAATGAAGGGTTTTCTTTGTTTTAGAGAATTATTGCTGGTTACAACCGCAAGATTCTTGCTGTGTGTTATGATATTTGAAAATATATTTCAAGCCATCACGATAAGAAATCAAGTATGATTAATCGCGAGAACTTCGCGTAAATGCGACTGGAATTGTCTACTGTGTCTACAAATACAGTTAAAATATAAAAATATTGAAAACACCATGCTTTTTAAATTGAATAGCTAGTTTTAATCTCCTTCTTCTTCGATTTTGAATGATGCCGAAAAAACAAGCATTTCTTTGTTCTTTTCAAACTTATGTAACACGGAATTCATTTAAAGACGTGCAGGTGTTCTCTCTTTATTCATATTTCAACAATACAGGACAGGCCTTTTCTCCCGTTAAATTTTAACGTTTTCATTAACACGTCCCTTTTTGTTTAAGTTTATGTAATTGTTTACACTTGATGACTCGTGTCCACGAAATAGTTTATAACATAATGATGATACGAAAATAAAGTATAACTGAATTAAATAAAAGTGTAGAGGTTCGATGTGTATGAATTAAATCGTCTATTTATTTGCAAATAAATTCTAAACCGTTCCAAGCCCGAAAAAAAACAGACATATAATCTCATGGACCAGACAGGAGTAAGAAATGAGTTATTGATAAAAGTTTTTCTATTGACTGCTGTGACTGCAATTAAAATTATAAGACAACAAATGCTTATGACAGCATCCTTTTTGGAATGTTATTAATTTCTTACAGGAAAGGTGTTGCACCTAAACAGGTAAGCCAGTTTTTAGTTAACACTCCAAGAATGAAAATCTTTATTTAAACTATTTGGAATATACAAATTCTTCCTTTTGAGAAGAAAAAAAAAGAAAAAAAAACAGACATGTATTCTCATGGACCAGACAGGAGTAAGAAATGAGTTATTGATAAAAGTTTTTCTATTGACTGCTGTGACTGCAATTAAAATTATAAGACAACAAATGCTTGTGACAGCATCCTTTTAGAAATGTTTTTAATTTCTTACAGGAAAGGTGTTGCACCTAAACAGGTAAGCCAGTTTTTAGTTAACACTCCAAGAATGAAAATCTTTATTTAAACTATTTGGAAAATACAAATTCTTCCTTTTGAGAAAAGAATAAAAGAAAAAAAACAGACATGTGTTCTCATGGACCAGACAGGAGTAAGAAATGAGTTATTGATAAAATTTTTCCTATTGACTGCTGTGACTGCAATTAAAAAAACATAAGACAACAAATGCTTGTGACAGCATCCTTTTAGAAATGTTTCTAATTTCTTACAGGAAAGATGTTGCACCTAAACAGGTAAGCCAGTTTTTAGTTAACACTCCAAGAATGAAAATCTTTATTTAAGCTATTTGGAATATACAAATTCTTCCTTTTGAGAAGAAAAAAAAAAGAAAAAAAAACAGACATGTATTCTCATGGACCAGACAGGAGAAAGAAATGAGTTATTGATAAAAGTTTTTCTGTTGACTGCTGTGACTGCAATTAAAAAAACATAAGACAACAAATGCTTATGACAGCATACTTTTAGAAATGTTTTTAATTTCTTACAGGAAAGGTGTTGCACCTTAACAGGTAAGCCAGTTTTTAGTTAACACTCCAAGAATGAAAAACTTTATTTAAACTATTTGGAAAATACAAATTCTTCCTTTTGAGAAAAGAATAAAAGAAAAAAATTGTCCAAACGAATTCGATGTGGCGGTGAAGATATCGCTTTCCAAAAATCTCACAGTTACAAAATATGGCCAAAATTTATCACATAGAACATTAAAAGACTACGATAAATCCATAGGGACATTTTTTTCAATACAGGAGCTTCAAGCATGCTCCCTAAAAAATATCACCTTGGGAAGACCTGTGTGTTTGTTTTAAGACGATGATAGTCGAATTCTTATTTACTCAGAGGTTTTAAGGTTTGCGGCGCCTTCGAAGAGATCAAATTTAAAAAAAAATTGCGCTAGATTTGATGCGAGAAATTGCTTTATCATGTATGTTCAGAAGGTTGGAGTAGTCTTTAAAACTAGTACCTACGTTAAAAAAAAAACCAATTGATAGCTTTCAAATAGGTTTCGGCAAGAACGGAACATGAGATTCACTTTGGATAATGACTCAATACTTCTTTTCGCTCAATTGTTGATAACAAAGTTCAGTCAAAATATATTTTTTGGGAATTAATAGTTAGATAATAAAGTTCAAATTGCTTGAACGATAGTACTTCTTTTCTGCTTTGAGAAATGGAATCTTCAGGACTTAATTATCTTCAAGCCGTACAGCTGTCCTCAGTCGGTTGTAATTTGCGTCCACAGAGCGTCTTTCCTATAATAGAGACCTCATGAGGAGGTTCGGATAATTTCCATTCTATAAACTGATTAAAAACAAATGTCCTTAGGGCATCAATATTTAAAATTCGCAATTTTTGGTCATGGAACCATAGGGACTTTTCTTAAGTGTGTCAACACATCAGTCTGAAATGTTTGAGGGCATTCGTTTTTGAGCAGAGGTGCAATATATATCTTTCAGGCTTGAAAATTTCTGAGAGCTGATAATCAAGTCACTCTGACTTTGGTGAGTGCGGGAGCTCTAAGGAATTTGCGTGTTTATCATAGGTTATTCCTTTTCAGGGTAAGTAAAATTCTCTGTTATTATTACGATGAGAAAAAATGTTGTTTCTACGCTAATACAACAGTATAATCGAGCGTGCTCTTCCGTGTATTTTCACATTCTGAGCTCAAACATATGAAGCAAAATATTTTATTGAGGACTTCAAAGGAGTGAACACTCATCTTTTACCAACACACCCTACGACAAGACAATTTTTCACCGCTGAAGAACAAATTAGAAAGTCGTGTAAACATTAAACTGTTAAAGGAATGAGACTACATCCATCAGGGAAAGAAAACATATACTGCGTTCATAAATAAGATTCCAACTTTATGATATTTGCTTTCTCGAATGGAACCGTATAGAAAAAGAAACTAAAAATGTAAAAACAAATTATTGACAAGACAATTTTTTTACCTCTAAAGAACAACTTAGATATTCGTGTAAATGATACAGAAATCATGTAAAGAGTTAAAAATAAAATCGAGACCAAAGGTTTGCCGCCGTTCAACTGGCCTTTTTTAGTTAAAAAATCCTCATTTCAATCGATAGATTCACAATGCATAAGTTCGACTTCACATCTTCTCGCATAAACTGACATGGAAAAGGGGTCAAATCATTTCGTTAAAACTGAATCTTTAGCGCAAAAGTTGTGCGTCAATGTTTTGTACAGCTGACGAAAAAATTGCAAGCACAGTGATATTAAGATAAGAAACCTAAAAGATGTTAATAATAGTAAGCGTAAAAATAAAAAACAGACCAAAAAAAAAAAAACAAGCAACCCAGAAAAAATGATGGTGAGTCTTTATTAGTATAAAAGTTTTGTAATCAAATGATGATCATGAATAGCTTTTAGGACCAGTCATGTCCCTCATTTTAAAACAGCTATACGTGGACTTGAGGTGACGAATGGGTTGGAAGAAACGCGAGAAATTCTTTAGTAGTATAATTTGGGAGCAACCTACATCATAAAATTAAGCAACGTAAGGATAAAAAGAACTTAACAAGTTAGATGACAAAAAAAAACCTGTCACATTTGCAGCGTCATTAATTTAAATGAACCTCACAGACGCTAAATTGTTAGTGACAAGTTGAGTAGTAAGTGATTAAAATTTTTCTGGAATTTCGCAAGTTTGTTTGCATTTCCGGACAAGTAAATTTGGCTAAATTTACTTGGCCTGATCCTGAACTTAAATGCAAATTATAGCTTTATCTCTGCACTCAAGTTTTTATGTCGTTCTCGAATAATGGAATCTTGTTTACTCCTGTCAAGCTACTATGGAGTGTTCTCGCGAATTTTCGGGCGGGCCATTAATTAATCCATGACATGTATTATTATTCATCTGATAGATAGATAGATAGTTTTCAAAGTAAGATGTAACTTGGCGGGAATTCAACATTTACCTGTTGCGGCTTATCCTCAATATTTTCAGATTCAGCACAAGGAAAAAAGTATGTGGTGGCTGTTCCGCCATTTAAGATTTGTCATTTTCGCATCTGCCATGGAGTTTGTCACAGCTAATGATCAATGTAGGACCGAAGTAAATATACAAGGAATGGCTCTCAAGCGTTCTGTTTTCAAAAGGTGGTCAGTGGCGGCTCCTCATCTTTGTGATGTCAAATGTGGACAAGAGATTACATGCCAAAGCTATAACTACAATAGAAAATACCAAATATGTGAACTAAATAACCGCACCAAGAAGGCGAGACCAGATAATTTCCTTTCAGCACCCGCGTGGTTTTACATCCGGCGATTGAACGGCAGAGGTGAGAAATCAAAGCTTTTTCCATCTATGTGATTTCTATTTCTATAAATCTTCTCCATCCTGGAAGAACTAAGAATAGGAAGTAAACGTAAAACGTATCTTTATTGCAGCTCCATTAGGCTCTATCCCTGAATTACCGGCGTTGTCTTGTCACGAAATAAAGGCAAGTGAAGGTAAACACATCATAAGCGGCAAGTATTGGCTGAATCCAACTTGTAAAGGAAAGGCAAAACTGATTTACTGTGATATGGTTCACGAAGGTAGGTCTTATAAGTTTGCATGAGGTACTTTATTTTGTTACGAGTTATCAGTAACATGAGATTATTATAAAATTATACTATTATTGATACCATCACCCAAATATTTGGTTTGGATCAGTTCTATCGAGGATGTCTTTCTCAAGTTGCTCTAACTTAGTTACTGCTTCTCTTGCCACATTCTAGATATGGATGAATGTAAATATAACATCAGTAACTGCGATGTGAATGCAAACTGTACCAACACGTATGGTTCTTACAAATGCATATGTAAAGTGGGATACACCGGCGATGGACACTCATGTTCAGGTAATTTTGAAGATGACCTTATAAATATTTCCAATAAAACCAATTTTTGTAAATATTCTCACGATTTTAAGCAGTGTCACCCATGCATATATAGGCACAGAGAAACCTTGGTCTACCCCTGGCTTGTTTCAGAGCATTCAGATTGATAAATTAAATTATTTGTGCTGAAACATAATTTCGCAATATATAATTCATGTAGCCCTAAAAGAGAAACATTTGTTTTATAATTTGTGATGATCAAAGGAATGAGACGACCATAAGTTAAGTGATAAGAAAAAAACGATAAGATGCAGAAATGTATCGATGGTTTTTCAGATATTGACGAGTGTAAAGGAAATCACTCTTGTCACGTGAATGCTATCTGCACGAACACCAAAGGATTGTACGTTTGTACTTGTCACCCCGGATATACTGGAAATGGACACGACTGCACAGGTATTTATGCGTTTCTTTTGTAACCATTTCCATTAGAAAGAAAAGCACTATAATCGTTTCAAGACTTGCTTTACCAGCATACCTTGTATAAAAAAAGAGATGAGATGAGGCCTGAAGACAATGTTGATAATGACACAATTGTATTAAATAATCATTCAGTAGTAAAAAAATCTCAACTGGTAAAGGGAGACTTGATGGATGGGCTTACAGGACAGAACAACGGATTTAAACTCGCGGGGAGCCAAGAAAAAATCTAGTGAGCGCTAAAGTGAAGTGCTTGCGTCTATGACCCAAGAGAACTAGACTAAGGTTATTAAGCTTGTGCTCGACAACTTCTTCCCAATTGCATTTTTTTAAATTTATTCTTTTTCTTTAATGTTTATCATTTTACAGATATTAACGAGTGTAAAGGAAATCACTCTTGTCACGTGAATGCCACATGCATGAACACCAAAGGATCGTATGTTTGTACGTGTCACCCCGGATATACTGGAAATGGAAGCGACTGCACAGGTACTTGATGCATTTCTTTTGAAACCATTTCCATCAGAAAGAAAAGCACTATCATATTTGCGAGACTTTTTTTACCAGCATACCTTGTATTGACCCTTTCACTCCTAAGATCTTATTAGTAATTCTCCTTACTGTCTGCCACACAATTCTAATGATGTTAGTTATAAGAATTTGATATTGAATCAATTGATAATCCCCAAGCTGATATTTTTCCTTATTCTTGTCACTTGTCTGTTTGATATTGTAATGATTTGGTAAGGAGAATTTCTTTCTTGGTCATTAAAGGGAGTTAGCTGGTTAAGTAAACATCCAGTGTAAGGTAAAAAATATCCACTGGTAAAGGGAGACTTGATAGATAGGAACAGATTTGAACTTGGGGGAACCGAGAAAAAATCTGGTCTGAACACCCTTGGATCACATGTATGTCAATGTCATGCTGGGTATACTGGAAATGGACAAAACTGCACAGGTAAATTTAATTTCTTCGTTACAAGGAAACGAAAGGAAACCTTTAGGAGGCAGAGAGAAATTACACACTCTCAAAACCTGGGTGATGCCAATATTAAGAGTAGTTACGCTACACCGTAATTTGGTCCAGTGTTTTGTGACGACCTATCCCCCAAGGGATGGTACGTTTTGTGGGAGCAGCAGGAACAAGCCAGTTGTTTCAGAGCCGATAGCTTGAAAAACTGAAATACTCGTGATAAAGTATACGTTTCAAATATCTAATTCGTGGAACACAAAAAGAGAAAAAATTGTTTTGTTATGTATGATTATCAAAGTAATCACTCGACTGAGAGTCCGCTCATTTTTAAAGTGACAAACATGATGAAGTGCAAATATATATCTGGTTTCTCAGATATTGACGAATGTAAAGGAAATCACTCTTGTCACGTGAATGCTGCCTGCACGAACACCAACGGATCCTATTTTTGTGAATGCCACCCTGGATTTAATGGAAATGGTCAAAACTGCACAGGTGAATTTAATATCTTTGCTATAATATTTAGAATATTCCTGCTCGAATCTAATGAACCTGAAGCTGCTGAGGTGGCCATATTATTAGTTTTTCATATGTAAATGATACCGGCTGTGCCCTAAGTCTGCCTTGAGCTGTCCTTTAATGCGTTGTCTGAAAAAGGAGCTCAAATTCGGATCCTGATGAGTTTATCTGGATCTCCAATATCACTGTTTTAGTCTCAAAGCCTTAAAGTATTTATAGACATGAGAGTTACAATGTTTAATTCTTTTTCGCCTAAAAACACTGTAGGTACATTTAAGCAATTGCTATCTAGAATCGAGTGAGTGAATAACAGACCAATAATAGCTTGCATGCTATATCTGTGGATCCATAGCATTAAATCCTGCTTAAAAGAGGTGTAGTGTCATGATTGAGAAGAATATTCAGTAAACAAGGGAAAAAAAGGCGACGTTTTCAATTCCAAATTATACTTTACAAAATTATGAAGAAAACCGAGTAGTGCTGAAATCTAGAAGCACGAAACGAAATGACAGCGATACAAATCATAGAAAAAAAAATATTTAGTGGGCTTCAAAATTTGATAGATGAATCTGCAGACTCGAGACTTAACTGAAATGAAATAGTTTCAAAGTTTAATCGCTCATGTGGATTCGTATTAACAACTCACTTGTAGTAAACTATCCTCGGTTTGTGCTTGTCGTTACACTCTCAAAGAGGATAATTTCGTTGCCCTTCAAGTGGTCTATGAAACCGAAAATTCAAGGCTGATAATGATCCGAAAGAGCCAAGGTTAGGATATTCAAGAACAAATATAACGTGGACGGTTCGTTGAAACGACTGCTAAGTCACTTTTCAACACAACGCGACGGTGTTCTCCACCCATTTTTTTATCGGCATTTTTGCTGCGCGCGCCGTTCTGAAATGACCTTTCCTTCCTCTTGCTAAACCACTCTATTAACGAGTGTAGAGGAAATCATTCATATTACGTGAATGCTACGTGCATGAATACCCTTGGATCACATGTATATGAATGTCACCCTGGATATGCTGGAAATGAACAAAACTGCACAGGCGAATTTAATTTCTTTCCGAAATATTCATGACATAATTGACTCCAGCGCCGCACCATTCAGCCGCTTTCACTCATAACTCGTAATATAAGCAGCGGTTTTTCATGAAGTCGATGAAATTTTTATTTTGTTTCCCGCGTTGAAAGTAGCAGTAAATTCCTACGAGTTGACTTTCCTCCGAAATTCACATCGAGGAAGTATAATTTTATGCTACCTTGTCTACAAAAACGAATCATTTTTTGATTATGGTTTAAATGATTTAGCAACCTTACACGAACTTTTACATGATGCAGACATGAAACTCTCCGTGGAACTAAAAAACCTTAAGGAATCCCAAGCCTTTAAAGATTCCCTAATAATAACAATAATAATAATAGCAGCTATGATCCTTATTTGACTTATGCAAACCGATGAATGAGTTGCCAGCAATCGGATCCTTGTGTTTTCGCAAAGATTTCTGGGAACGCCACGGGGCAAACATTACAACTCTCTAGAAACAAATGTATGGCGAAAGGCTGTTTCGAGGTCCAAAGAAAAGTTTACGAAGAGAGATCACGGCTTTTTTTTGCCGCTGCTTTATCATAATTGAAGTGGATGATGTTGATTCAAGGCAAGTGTAAGTTTTGTTTGAACAACCATGAAATACGAAGTAAAATGAGTCGATTGACTTTTTACCATGCGCACGGTTTATTGTGAAATTGACATCGTGTTCTGGTCTTGAAATTTAGACATATTATCCTTTTCAGTTTTGTTTACGTGTGTTAAGTCTACTTACAGCTTCTAGCTTTTTTCTTGGCTTGGTAATACAAAAGAGCGCTACAACGCTACCTTGAAGCAGCAGGAGATCGAAATGGTGTGCTTGGGGATTGAATAATATCGCGATACATATATTTTATTTGCCGGCTAAGGGTCGGTCCGTATGGTTAAAAACTGTGACCGAGGTCTTGAAAATGCTGGCCGAGGTCTCAGGGTTTCACCATACGGACCGACCCTTAGCCGGTAAATAACATTTTTTTTCTAAACTTAACGAAACACATTCTGAAAGAACCCGAATGATTTAGGGCAATAAATACGGCAAGATCTTCCATAAACTGAACAATTTCTGAGCGAGTAAATGGTAGTTAAAGTAAAGGTGATACAAATTAAGGAGAGATGTTGTTCTGAAACATTTTCACTTGCGTAAATAAAGGTGATTTAAAAGGCTTCCAAACAAAGTTTGAAACATTATTTTTACAAGTATCTGTCACAATCTGACACCTGTCAATTAGAGAGCGCGTAAGAAAAAAAAAGCGCAAGAAGATTTGAAAAACAACGGAACTAGTTTGGCAAGGACTGTCGCGACAATGTTTTCTTCAAAAACAATCAATGATATAACAGAAAGTATTATTCACTCTCATCGACGATTCATTCATGTACGAAGATTTACCTCTGTTCATTAAGTAAACGGCCAGGAAAGTAATTGTGAGTAAATTCAAATTTTTTATTTTGAAGTTGTGAGAGTTTGCTCGTTTGTTTGCTGCAACGGCGTATGTAAATCTGGTCTTTCCTCCACACTCCAACGAGACACAAGGGGATTTAACGCGGCCTTTTCTCAATAAATTCCTTTAGTTTCTGTTGTGCAATTTATGGTCCAAATGTCCAAATTGAACGGACTTTGAAAGACTCACCGAGAGCGTATATTTATTGTCGAACTGAAATTAAAACTTCGCTCGCTCTTTCACTACGAACAAATTGTTTGAGAAAATTCAGACATTAAATGAATTTTCAGCCAGATGATTTAAGCTTTTACATGGGACGCATTAGTGGTAGAAGTATGTATCCGGTTTTATTTTATTTTTCTATTTTACATACAAATCTTTCTTAGTGAGTTCCTAGTAAGACCTCGCTACTTTCCGAGAGCTGGTGTCCGATTGCTTTGATATTAAATAGGGCCAGTGTCTTATAGCAAAATTCGCCTTCCATACATACACTGATATCAGGTAAACTTCTCAGCTCTTAATTATTGTTATTCCATGTTTATCTTGCCCGGACAAACATATTTTCAGATGTAATCTGTTTTGCAACTTCTATTACCCTTAAACCATTAATGAAGTCATGTCTATATATTAACCCCCTTAGGATCTATTCCTAAATTACCAGCGTTATCGTGCCAAGAGATAAAATTAAGTGAAGGTAAAGAGAGCATTAGTAAAAACTACTGGTTGGATCCAACTAATGTCGAGAGTTCAAATTTGATTTACTGCGACATGATTTTGGAAGGTAAGTCAGTATACAAAGAATATAATTTACACAACGTTTGGTCTACCTTTGCCCTGGCCTTTTGTGAAATGTTTTCACCTTGTCTCAGTGATTTCTTCGATTAATTTTCAAATAGACATCGATGAATGTAAAGGCAGCAATGAAGTTTGTGACGAAAATGCAAACTGCTCCAATACTGTTGGGTTTTATAATTGCACCTGCAAAGACGGTTTTACTGGGGATGGACGCTTGTGCTCAGGTAAAATAGTTACAGACGTGCCGAGGTACAATATTTAATTATTTTTCGCCTAAAAAACACGAGAGTTACATTTGAGCTATCTTCAATCGAGTGAGTCAAGCTTGTATGCTATATCAGTGGACCCTTAGCATTACACAACGCAATTTAAGCAGGAACTACTGTCCTACTAGAGCTAAGTTTTGTTTTTTTAAGCAGCATTACCCATACATGTTTATACAAAGAGTTGCCATGATCTACATCCGGTTTTTTCCAGAGCCATCATGTTAGGAGACTAAAAAATAACATTGGAGAAGAGAATATAATATCTAGGTTGCACGTTTCAAAAATCTAGTTCATTAAAGACGAAAAAGTGAAAGCTTTTACTTATTATTTGAAATGATGAAAGTAATTATAAATCGTCAGGTGACAAAAATAAAGTGCAAAATGTATTTACGGTTTCTCAGATATTGACGAGTGTAAAGGAAATCACTCCTGTCACGTGAATGCTAAGTGCAATAACACCCTTGGATCACATACATGTGAATGTCAGCCTGGATATACTGGAAATGGACAAAACTGCAAAGGTGAATTTAATGTCTTCCTTACAATATTTAGAATAGTCCTGCATGACACGTTTGACTACAGCGCCGCACCATTCAGCCGTGTTGCAAGACAATCAGATAATTTATTACTCATATGTAACTCGTTATGATTAAGGCAGCCGTTCCTCATGTTAAGAACCTCCTAGGTAACGTCCCTGATTTTTAAATGAACAATCTTGGTGACTTGTGTATTGTTATTCTCCACTAAAATTAACCTTATCATAATGATTGACAGAAGCATGAAAATAAAATCGCTCGTTTGGCTCTGAACCTTGTGCACAGGATGGATATGTGAGTGATTTTCGATCGTGCTACGTTTTCGCTGACGCTTAAGATATATTTGAGAGAAAAAAGTTGAAAATCATTATCATCAAGTTCTATAAAATAGTCAAGATACTACGGGCGCCCTAACTGGCCAAAAAACAATCGTTGACTGCACCGATAAACCCATGGAAAATTAAAGTTTAAATTACTAAAGTAACAGATAGCACTTTCTATCGGATTACCAGCGTAGTAAACGTCTCCAGATGTTGGAAAACATTCGAAAAAAAAAAAAAAAAAAAAGGAAATTTAACGCCTCCAGCTCGTAATTACAAACTTATGTCATGTCCTCACAACATCCCGCGTGGCTTATCTCGACAGTAAACTGATAGAAAGAGCGATGAATAAAGAGGGTAAGGTTCTAAAGAAGCTGTGGTGCTGCGTCGGCGGGAGAGTATAATAGGGTAATTAAGTACTATCAACAATTTTTTTACTGTGTATTGTACATTGACGAATGTAGCGAGGCCCATCCCTTTAAAATGAATAAATGCCATCCGAATGCACCGTGCACTAGTACCCAGGGCTCGTACAATTGTTCTTGCAATCTCACGCTTACTGGAGATGGTTTTGATTATCAAGGCTAGTTTGGTTTTTGAAGGCGATGAAATTTTTATTTTGTTTCCCACGTTGAATGTAGTAGTAAATTTCTTAGAGTTTACTTTCATCCGACATTCACATCTGGGAGGCATACTTTTACGCTCCCTTGAGCACAAGAACGAATCAGCTTTTGATTATAGGGGGTAAGTTTCTAAAGAAACTGTAGTGCTGCGTCGGTGGGAGAGTATAGCAGGTAATTCAGTGTTACCAACCAAGTTGAAAGCGTAAATTGGCCACCGTAAAGAGTAAAAAAGCTACTCTACGTTTTCAACTCAGTTGTTAACACTAAATTACCAACTGATTATGTTTTAAATGATTTCAAAACCTTACACAAACTTTAACATGATGCAGACACGATACTCTCCGTGGCACTTAAAAACTTTTTAATAATCTCTAACCTTCCAATATTCTCTTATAATGAGAGCAGTTATGATCAATCAAACCTATTTGACTTATGCAAGCCAATTCGCGTTATGATTACAAATAATTGGATGATGTTAGTAAGCAGAGAGTTATTACACTCTCCTAGAAATTAATTGGGTACTAGCGAATACTTCTGGGCTGGCATCGTTGTATGGGAGCTGAGGATCAAAACTGAGGATCAAAAATGTCTTAAACGCATTTGGCAGCATCCAGTTGAAGTACAAACAACTCGGGCTTTGATGGGCGATTAAAGCAGGAGGAAACGTAATTCTTTATGATACTATCATTTCATTTTAGTTCCTTTGTGCATCATCATTGGCTAACCCAAATTCTCCTAACCCGAATTCTTCAAAACCTGATTGACGCTAATAGAAAGAGCAGTTAAGTTACACCAAAATTTGATCCAACGTTTTGTGGCAACTTACTCCCCGCGGAATTTCCTTTTTTGGAGGGGGGGGGGGGGGTTAGTCAGGAACAAGCCAGTTGTTTCAGAGCCTTCTGGTTTAGAAATTATAATATTCGCAATGAAATATGTTTCAAATATCTAATTCGTGAAACAAACACAAAAAAAGAGCAGAGTTTTATTTCATATAATTATTAAAGTGATTACACAACTAAAAGCCCGCCCATTTTAAGGTGACAAACATGGTCAAGTGCAGATATATAAATGGTTTCTTAGATATTGACGAATGTAAACGAAATCACTCTTGTCACGTGAATGCTACCCGCAAGAATACCGACGGATCCTATGTTTGTGAATGCCACCCTTAATGGAAATAGTCGAAACTGCACAAGTGAATTTAATCTCTTTGCTATAATATTAATAATATTCTTGCTCAAATCTAACCTGAAGACACATCATTGGTTCGTCATATGTAAACGATACTGGTTGTACTTTAAGTCTGCTTAGAGCTGTCCTTTAATACGCTGTCTGAGAAAGAAGGAGCTAAAATTCGGATTCGGATTTTAGGAGGCGAGCGTGGCCTAGTGGTTAGGGCGCTGGACTTGTAAGCCGGAGGTCCCGGGTTCAAGTCCTCCTCCCTGCCACTGGATGGATTTGTCTTCGGTGGCCCCGAATTCAACTCCTGCACGCTTTGTAAATAGCCAACTGGTCTGCCTCCTACCAGTTGGGGTTTTTAACGAGTTTCTGTTCATTTACGATATTTGTTTCCTTATTTATAGTGTCCCCAATTAGCACAGCAGTGCTAAATACACTGACACTTAAATAAAGTTATTATTATTATTATTATTATTATTATTATTATTATTATCAGGCTGAATGCATTTGGATCTCCATTTTAGCCTCTTCGAGTGATGATATCCTGCGCGTGTTCTACTTGACCCCTTATTTAATGCATGGTCATTTTTCTAGTTCAGTACAAGTTTCACCACTGATTGGCAAGCTGCCAGAACTAAAGACGTCAGAAAAGACCTTCAAACATCAATTTTAGAAACCTAAGTCCTTTTGCAATTTTCATTTCATTTCGCAGTCGATCCTTGCTATCATTACTCAAACCTGAGTGACGCCAATCGAAACAAAGAACAGAAAACTCCGCTATCTGGACCAGCGTTCTGTGACCGCTACCTTACGGGATGGTATCGTTTTGTGGGAGATGCTGGATCAAAAATGCCAACGGCGCCTGTGCCAGCATACAGGTGTGGTACAGACTGGTCAGGCTGGTTGGATGGTGCTCATCCTACACTGGAAGATGGTGAAATTCGCAGAAAGGTCTGCTTTAGTGATCGCTCTACTGGTTGCAAATACTCAGTAAGGATTTCAGTAAAAAACTGTGGATCCTACTTCATCTACAAACTTCTCTCTACTAGTTGTTTCTCACGCTACTGTGGTACAGACTAAATGTGAAGCAAATATACTTTGCGTAGTAAGAAGACTCATAAATCGCTCCGTAGGTACATGTGTATAAGGTTTTTTCTGACATAATTAACCTTTCTTCTCCATCGTGAACGTTATCAGCAGATTTGAGCTTTGGTGGCAAACAGGTATTTATTTCATTAGAATAATAATTCTCATCAGAGAGCCTCCGCCATCGAAGAGAGTTGAAGGATCTTCAAGGTAGTCCTCAAGTAAAATCTGCACGACACAAAATCTCAAGCTGATGGTTTCGAGCCTTTTAGTTGTGAATTTTTTTTTTTAGATTATTTTTTAAAATCTTTCTTTAGCTCTAATTGTAAACCGTAGTCATGTTAGCGTAGGTTGGCGGAATATAAGCAGGCGCTATCTTACGATATCGGCGTGGAAACAAAAAAAAGTAAAGACAGTCAAAATCTGATGTCCTATTAAATTACACAAAGTTAACGTAATAATTGTGACTCAGTATTCTGAAACGTTTAACCAATTCTCAGACACACAGTATGCAAAATTCAATGGTTCAGCCTGTCGTAACCGTGTGTCAAATATGTCTGAATCGACCAGGATTCATTCGAAATTAATCTTTTACATTTAAGACTGATTGTGAATCTAAGCTAAAGCTCTTTACGCAATGGCTTCAAATTGTACCCATGCAGCTTATTTAATTAAGCGCGCAGGCACTTCATTCATTCAAGATGAAATTCGTTAAAATAATTTTTCAGTAATCTGTGTAGGTGTGTATGTGTGTAGGTGATCACGCGGTTCGAGTACAATTTGGGAGAAATCAGCACGAGTAAACTTTCAAAGGTTAACCAAATTGGATAAGCCATTAGGGCGAGTGCAACATGCATGTGTACGATTACGTTTAATAATTGCATGTGGTTTTAAAAGTTGACCTGTTTTTCTAAGGTTATTGTTTTCCTACAACAGAAACATGCAAAAAGAAAAATATTCGAAGCTGCGATGTCCTAAAAATAAGACTTAGAGTAGTATAAGTAAGTTGTTAGGTATTGTAAACAACTTTGTACACCTTTCAAACACATTACCAACAATATTTCACAGAAATGTTCGATTTGAAATCGAAATGACAGTTTCTCACTATGAAATTTTCCTTGTTTTATCCTGCAAAAATGTTTCAAGAATCCTATGAAAAATAATGAGCGCAGGAAAAAACCCGCAAGAGCCACTTCTTTTCTAAGACTAGTCTTTGAATCATTTGATGTTCATTTGTCTCTAATTTACAAGAAGAGACCTGAACATAAATCAAATGAGGCAAAATAAGGCGAGTTTATTAACAACGTATCAAACTATCCAAAAATCGTTGGTGCTCTTTTCAAAGGAAAGTGATATGAGCTGGGTCACTTTGTGACTCAGCTTCTTGAATGGTATAAATAGAAGGACATCGAGTATGTGATCTTATCATTTAAAAAAAACTGTGTAAAAATTACAAAATCTCTTTGTAAATACATTTAACTTACACGGACTTTTTAGGGCAGTGTAGTCCAAGGGCCAGAGTAGATTCTCGGTACCACTCATCTGATGAAAGGTTATGTAAAAGACTCTTCAAATTCACTTGATCGCAATCGCAAAAGAGAAGCTTTTACCATTTTCTTAGTGGACTTAATATCAATAACCAGGGAAAAATGACAACAACAACAAAGAAATGTTTTGGCAAATGCATGAAACCAGAACCCAGTGAAGTAAAAACAGGACTGTCAATCAAAACTCGTTTTAACTTTACATCACAACGATTCAGTAACAAATGGACAAACTTAATATCGTTCATCTTTCTTGATTAGATTGCAACTAGTTTTCACAAGTAAAGTTAGAATTCAATAGCCAGTTATTATTAGGTAAATAGTAATAAAAAAAAAAAACTTGCAATAAAAATGTGTCTCATTTAGTTTCTGCCTTTGTTAGTGCTAAGGGAATGTACATTAATTTAATACCCACAGGGGGGAAAGGTAGGGAGGGGGATGTTCTTCATAAAAGAACAAAGGGATAAATTATTGATATCTGTAGGGGCTAAGAATAGTAACGGATACCTTACTTTACATAAAATGCTCTGAGAAAAACTCATCTTTAATTAACGCTGGTGAACGAAGAGTTACTGATAAAATGTGTCAACGCACTGGGCGGTTAACTTTGCACGTTAACACATTTTTTTTCATAAATGGAATCAGTTGGAACTGTTGCTGAACAAAGCCTAATGATAATAAAACCACGTGCTGAAATTTTGCGCATCGTCTTCCACTGCCATTTATTTATTTTTACGACCTGTCATGTCCTCATTTTAAAACAAACTATACATGCACTTGTGGTGACGAAGGGGTTGGTAGAAGCACGAGAAATTCTCAAGTGATATAATTTGGGAGCAACCTACATCATAAATTTATGTGACGTAAGGATAAAAAGAACTTGAACACGTTAGATGACAAAAAAGAACCTGTCACATTTGCAGTTTCATTAACTTAAATGAACTTCATAATTGCCTAATTGTTAGTGACAAGCTGAGTAGTAGGTGATTGATTTTTTTTCTGGAATTTTCTAAGTTTGTTTGTATTTCTGGCCAAGCAAATTTGGCTAAATTTACTTGGCCTGATCTTGAACTTCAATTCTAATTATAGCTCTCTGCACTCAAGTTTTTATATCGTTCTCGAAAAATGGAATCTTGTTTACTCCTGTCAAGCTGCTATGGAGTGTTCTCGCGAGATTTCGGGAGGGCCATTAGTCAGTCCATGACATGTATTATAATTTTTATTTTTATTTACCTGGTAGATAGATAGTTTTCAAAGTAAGCTGTAACTAGGCGGGAATTCAACATTTACCTGTGGCGTCATATCCTAAATATTTTCAGATTAAGCACAAGGAAAGAAGTATGTGGTGGCTGTTCCGCCATTTAAGATTCGTCCTTTTCACATTTACCATGGAGTTTGTCACAGCTAATGATCAATGTAGGACCGAAGTAAATGTACAAGGAATGGCTGTCAAGCGTTCTGTTTTCAAAAGATGGTCACTGGCGGCTCCTCATCTTTGCGGTGTCAAATGTGGACAAGAGATTACATGCCAAAGCTATAACTACAATAGAAATTACCAAATATGTGAACTAAATAACCGCACCAAGGAGGCGAGACCAGAGAATTTCCTTTCAGCACCCGCGTGGTTTTACATCCGGCGATTGAACGGCAGAGGTGAGAAATCAAAGGTATTTCCATCTATGTGATTTCTATTTCTTAAAATCTTCTCCGTCCTAAAAGAACTAAGAATAGGAGGTGAACATACAACATATCTTTACTTCAGCTCCCTTAGGCTCTATCCCTGAATTACCGGCGTTGTCTTGTCACGAAATAAAGGCAAGTGAAGGTAAACACATCATAAGCGGCAAGTATTGGCTAGATCCAACTTGTGAAGGAAAGGCAAAACTGATATACTGTGATATGGTTCACGAAGGTAGGTCCTATAAGTTTGCATGAGTTATCAGTAACATGAGATTATTATAAATTATACTATTATTGATACCATTACCCTACTATTTGGTTTGGATCAGTTCTAGCGAGGATGTCTCTCTCAAGTTGCTCTAACTTAGTTAATGCTTCTCTATCCACATTCTAGATATGGATGAATGTAATTTTAACATCAGTAACTGCGATGTGAATGCAAACTACACCAACACGTATGGTTCTTACAAATGCACAAGTAAAGTGGGATACACCGGCGATGGACACTCATGCTCAGGTAATTTTGATGACCTTATTAATATTTCTCAATAAAACCAATTTTTGTAAATATTCTCACGATTTTAAGCAGCGTTGACCATGCATGTTAAGGCATAGAGTAACCTTGGTCTACACCTGGCTTGTTTCAGAGCATTCAGGTTGATAAATTAAACTATTTGTGCTGAAATATAATTTCGCAATATCTAATTTATGGAGCCCTAAAAGAGAAACATTTGTTTTAAAATTTATGATGATCAAAGGAATTGAACGACTATAAGTCCCAGAAAACGATAAGGTGCAAAAATGTATCGATGGTTTTCAGATATTGATGAGTGTAAAGGAAATCACTCTTGTCACGTGAATGCTATCTGCACGAACACCAAAGGATTGTACGTTTGTACTTGTCACCCGAATATACTGGAAATGGACGCGACTGCACAGGTATTTGATGCGTTTCTTTTGTAACCATTTTCATCAGAGAGAAAAGCACTATCATCGTTGCAAGACTTGTTTTGCCAGCGTACCTTGTATGAAAAAAGAGATGAGTGTACTGAGGCCTGAAGACTATGTTGATAATGACATAATTGTATTAAATAAACATTTAGTGTCAAAAAAATATATATCAACTGGCAAAGGGAGAATTGATGGATGGGCTTACAGGACAGAACAACAATGTATCCATGGTTTTTCAGATATTGACGAGTGTAAAGGAAATCAATCTTGTCACGTGAATGCTACATGCATGAACACCAAAGGATCTTATGTTTGTACTTGTCACCCCGGATATACTGGAAATGGAAGCGACTGCACAGGTACCTGATGTATTTCTTTTGAAACCATTTCCATCAGAAAGAAAAGCACTATTTATTTGCGAGACTTGTTTTACCAGCATACCTTGTATTGACCCTTTCACTCCTACGATCTCATCAGTAGTTCTCCTTACTGTCTGCCATACAATCCTTATGATATTAGTTCTAAGAATTTGGTATTAAATCAACTGATAATCCCCAAGCTGATATTTTTCCTTATTCTCGTCATTTGTCTGTTTGATACTGTAATGATTTGTTAAGGAGAAATTCTTTCTTGGTCATTAATGAGAGTTAGTTGGTTAAGTAAACATTCAGTGCATGGTAAAAAATCTCCTCTGGCAAAGGGAGACTTGGTGGATAGGCTTACATGACAGAACGACGGATTTGAACTTGGGGGAACCGAAAAAAATCTGCTGAGGGGTATTGTTAAGTGTTTGCGTCTAGAACCACAAGACAACAAGACTAAGGTTTCTTAAGTTATGCTCGGCAACTTTTTCCCGATTACAACTTTTTTATGTACATGATTTTACAGATATTGACGAGTGCAAAGGAAATCGCTCTTGTCACGTGAATGCTACATGCGTGAACACCCTTGGATCACATGTATGTCAATGTCACGCTGGATATACTGGAAATGGACGAAACCGCACAGGTGAATCTAATATATTCGCTACTTGTACAATATTTAGGATAGTCCTGCATGAAACGTTCAACTACAGCGCTGCACCATTCAGCCGCGTTGCAAGACAATTAGATAATTTATTGCTTATAACTCCTTTTGATTTAAGCAGCCGTTTCTCAGGTTAAGAACCTCTCCGATAATGTTCCTGATTTTTAAACGAACAATTTTGGCGACTAATACGTTGTTCTGCTTTAAAATTAACCTTATTGCAATGATTGACAGAAGCATGAAAATAAAATCGCTCGTTTGGCTCTGAACCCTGTGCACAGGATGGATATGTAAGTGATTTTCTATGGCACTACGTTTCTGTTGACGCTTAAGATATATTTGAGAGAAAAAGTTGAAAATTGTTATCATCAAGTTTTATAAAATAATCAAGAGACCACGTGCGCCCTGATTGGTCAAAGAACAATCGTTGATTACACCGATAAGCCCATGGAAAATTGAAGTTTATGTTATTAGATTAACGAACTGCACTTCCCATCGGTTTACCTGCGTAGTAAACCTTTTTCAGATGTTGAGAAACCATTCGAAAAATAAAAAGTAAATCAATCGCCTCCAGCTCGGACTTACAAACTTATCTCGTGTTTATAGTGTATAGTGATGCCCACGTATGGAAATGAATGCTAGTGATGTAATATACTTACACGGGACCTACGGATTTGCATTTATATCTAGAGCGTGTACTTAATTTATTCTGAGAGTTCTTTTTCGTTAAGAGTAAGTGTGTAACGGACGTGAATAAACGGTTTTAACTTAACCGCGGTATAATATACTGTCCTCACAATATACCGCGTGGGTTATCTTTCCAATGAACTGAGAGGAAGCTCGATGAATGTAGTGGGTAATGTTCAACAGAACCGCGGTGCTGCGTCGGTGGGAGAGTATAACAGGGTCGTTTAGTATAATCGACTGGGTTATAACGTAAATTGGCTTCAAAGGGAACGTTCGAAACGTAAGCGTAAACGTAATGTAAAAAAAGACAAAAAAAAAAGAGAGAGAAAAGGAAAAAAATCTGAAAGAAATGGTTAGGTCAAGTCATGAAGGGATGGTGTATTTTTCTCTGACCTTATCTGACCCTTTCATGAAACTAAAGAAAACCTTTAAGAGGCAGAGAGTAATTACACACTCCTGGGAAATAATTGTGTCATTACCGAATTCCTCTGGACTGGCATCGTTGTGTGGGAACTGAGGATCAAAAATGTCTTTAACGCATTTGGTAGGATGGTATCGTTTTGTGGGAGCTGTTGGAACAAGCCCATTGTTTCAGAGCCGTCAGCTCGATAAATTGAAATAATTGCATAAGTAATCACATGATTTCGAGTGCAATTTAGAATAAATAACCACGAGTAAATTTTTTTAAAGAACAACAAAATTGCAAGAGGCCGTAGGGCGAGTGCAATTTGTGGTCTTTGATAAATTAACAAGTGCTTATTAATTTCAAATTGCGCGAGAAAAATAATTTGATTATGCATTTATAATATACATGAAAAAATACGAAATAGCATCTTATAACTATGCAGAAGCAAAGCGCGCGCATCAAGTGCAAAAATAATTTATTCAAACCCTTCAAGTGACTTTGAGCCAAACAACCGCATGCGATCAAAACAATAATATACAATGATATTTTCACATCTTTAAGGCGCAAAAAAATTCAAAGTTCAGCTAAACACTTCAAGGAATTGTTCAGTCTAGGTCTGAATCACTTTCGATGAAATGGAATCGTCGTTTCGAGGTTTAACCATGTTTGTTTTTAATTTCGGCGTAGAATCGCTCGAGTAAGGTGTTTTACAGTGTTTTCGTTGTTTCGCTTGCAAAATTTCAGCGTATCCAAATGATGCGACATCCAAGGCTCGCACTCGATTGGCTATCTTTGAGTTTCTTTGATTGTTGACTAATCAGAATGTCTTGTTTGTTACTTCTTTGCACTGAATTAACCCCTTTTCTGCACTGAGTTACTTGAAAACTGCATTTATTTTAACCAATCAGAACTGAGTAATTTTTTCATGTATATTATTAGTGATGAAATATACGTTTAAAATATTTAAATTCGTGAAGCACAAAAAAGAGGAAAATATTTTATTGTTTATAATTATCGAAGTAATTACAGGACTGAAAGTCCGCCCATTTTAAAGTGACAAACATGATAAAGTGCAAATTTATATGCGGTTTCTCAAATATTGACGAATGTAAATGAAATCACTCTTGTCACGTGAATGCTACCTGCACAAACACCAACGGATCCTATGTTTGTGAATGCCACCCTAGATTTAATGGAAATGGTCAAAACTGCAAAGGCGAATTTAATTTTTTTGCTGTGATATTTAGAAAACACCTGCCCAAATCTAACCTGAAGCTGCTAAGGTTGCCACTGTCGGCCTTATTATTACGTTTGTCGTATGTAAACGATACTGGTTTTACCTTAAGTCTGCCTGGAGCTGTCCTTTGATGCGATATCTAAGAAAAGAGCAGCTCATATTGGGATCCTGTTGAATTCATTTGGATCTCCAATATCACTGTTTTAGCCTCTTGGAGTGATGATATCCTACACGTAATCTACTTGACCCCTTAATAAATGTATAGTCATTTTTCTTCTTAAGTACAAGTTTCACCGCTTTCTTGGCAAGCTGCCAGAATCTTAAGACATAAGAAAAAATCTTGAACCATGGATTTTAATAACCCAAGTCTTTCTGCAATTGTCATTTCACTTTACAGCCGAGTCTTGCTATGATTATAAAAACCTGAGTGAAGCCGATAGAAAGATAAGTTACAGTACACCTCTCGGTTCAGAGTTGTGTGACTACCAACTCCCTGAGGGGTGGTATCGTTTTGTGGGAGCTGCAGGAACAAAAATGCCAACAACACGTGTGCCAGCATTCAGATGTGGTACAGACTGGTCGGGCTGGTTAGATGGTGCTCATCCTCCAGTAGAAGATGGTGAAGTTTCCAGGAGGGTCTGCTTTAGTGATCGTCTTACCGGTTGCCGTCATATTGCAAAGATTTCTGTAAAAAACTGTGGATCCTACTTCATCTACAAACTTTTTCACTCACCTGGTTGTGACTCACGCTGCTGTGGTACAGACAGAATATGAAGCAAACATACTTCGAGTAGTACGAGGATTTATAAGTCGCTCCGTAGGTACATGTGTATAAGGCTTTTAACATGTGATGGATCAATAAATTGTAGGCAAACAGATATCTGTTTTATATAATTAGAATCGTTATTCAAATGAGAGCCTTGGTCAAGGTCTAAAACCTATAGTTTTAAGGGTTATTGTTTGTTTGCGTTTTGTTTTTTGTTTTTGTTTTCTTGTGTGTTTTGGTTTTTGCTTTTGTTTGCTTGATTTTTCCTCTTCCGCGATAACTGTTTACCATCGTTACACTTTATATTCTGACTACACTATCACGAAACATTCAATGTGAAATAGTTTATTGAGGAATGGTCTGTCAGTCATCCGATAACAACAATGTGTCGTAACATATACTTATTACATATACTTATTACAACATAGAATACGCTAGCAAGTCTAACTTGAAAAGCTTGAAAAATTAAGTGTACCACGCCAGATACGAAAAACCACCAAAAAACCACTCTTTAGATGTGGCCAAAAAATATGTGGAAACGTATTCCCCATCTAATGCAGTGGCACGGAACCTCGGGGAAGAGGTACAAACAAACCCATAACTCCATAGAAAAAATTTAACTAAATTGACAACAGCAAACAGAAAGACTGACTGAGCTAGAATGATTAATATTCCCCGCTAAAACATTAAATACTCAAAACTCTCCCCTGAGAATACTAAAACCTCTCAATCGTGCCATCAGAATAGTAATTTCTGACTAATTCGTTCCTAGTCACTCAACCGTCAGAAATTACATTTTGGCGCAGGTCAGTCGACGACAGAGGGGCGATAAACTCGTTAATTAATTATTGAAGAAAGAAAATAACAAATAGGGAAGAGGATCAAAACCTGATAGCCCACGAAAATGACGCACAAATTTGACGTAGCTATTATGCCCTAGTTTAAAAGCATTGAACCAGTTTCCAGACACTCGTAAGGAAAAATCAAATGGCTTAAACCAGTCGCAATGGTCACAAATGATTCAACGTAAGAAAACAAAAATACAATTATTCAGAGCTGTGATGAGTTGAAGACAAGTCTGTTGAGTTTTAAAAGGTAAACGCAAGTTGTCAACAACTTTTTGACCAAGTTAATCACAGGCAATATTTAATCTCTGGAATGTTAGATTTAATATAAAAACATAACTTTCTTTAGCACAGTTCCACGATATGAAATTTTCCATTTTTTCCTCTTGTAGAATAGCAACGATTAGCTTTGTATTAAACACTATGCAAGTAATCCGTTATTAAGACCAAATAAAGTCCAGGAAAGACACTCCTAAAGGCCTCTGTCTGATATTTCAATAGCTTCAGCCTACTTCTCCATTCACTTTATGTTCATTCGTCACCTATTATATGAAGAGACCTGAACACAAAGCAAATGAGGCAAAGCAGAGGCAAGTTTACCAGCAACCTCAAAGACATGGTGGAATATCGCAAAATATTAGGTAATTTAGTGTTAACAACTGGGTTAAAAAAAAAAAAATTAGCCACCGTAAAGGGTAAAAAAGCTGACGTTTCGAGCGGTAGCCCTTCGTCATCGCTCTGACGAAGGGCTAACGCTCGAAACGTCAGCTTTTTTACCCTTTACGGTGGCTAGTTTACGTTTTCAATCCAGTTGTTAACACTAAATTACCTGCTATACTCTCCCACCGACGCAGCACCACAATTTCTTTAGAAATTTACCCCTTTATTCATTTCGCAAAATATTAGGTGGTCTTAAACAAGGAAGTGATGCCGGCTGGGTAATTTGTCAGCCTCGGCTTTTTGAATTGTATCAATAGACAGGCATTGCATAAATAATCTCAATACTGAACAAAAAATTCTATAACTATGCATAAATAACTCTATACTAAGTGGGCTATTTTCAGTTGTGTGTGATAGAGAAAATTCGAAAGTTTATGTTTACGGGCATTGGACTAAAGAGTTAAAAAAAAAATAAGAAAGGTAACAATGACAACAGCGGCTGAGACTAGACTATGATACCAAGAATGCTTGTAATGATTGTAAATCGATCATTCAAGACTCTTTTTAACTTTGCATCTCACAAGCTCAGCATCAAATGGCAAATACATTGTTTGACAAGTAAAAAACAGAGATAGTAAAAACCGTGACAGGTTACTTTTGACACTCCACTGAAAACTGTTCCACAGATTGAGTTAATCTCTGTCAATTTGCTCTGTAACAATTTACGCGATACTGTACATCATTTTTGCAAATTCGCTAAACAATATCACAAGAAATATTACAATTTGATTCACATTTATCACGAGTACTTCATTAAAAAAAGGCGTCTTGCTTTTGCGTCTTTGCTCTTGATTATTAGAGTTTGAAACAAGCAAAGAAGCGAAGAGGGGAAGGGAGAAGGAGGCGGGGAGTGGGAGGGGGGGGCGGGGGATTTCCAGTACACAACTTAAGGGCAAAACCATTGCTCTCCTGAATATTTAAGAATTGCATCGAAAACCACTTTGGAATGCTTGGTTGCTATTTTCGTGTTAAACAGTACATAATTCCTTTGCGTTGCTTGTTGCCCAGTGTTTATGTGAGATGAAAATAATTCAGGTCGGTGTCACTTGACTCTATTTTGTTTTCACCAGATATAAACCACGCCTTAGAACCTCAATTTTCAAATAAATTCTACCTTTAAACCACGATATTTTTTGTCTAATCTGTTACCATTGCCAAAAATAAGACACGGTATTTGAGCTAGAAACGCAGGCATTTACTGAAATGGCAGATAATTTGCAACACCAGGTTCTGTTTAAAACATCTTTTTGTTCACCGTACCATGAGATGACAGAATATTTTTTATGATAAGCAAGCTATTGTTTGGTAAGAAGAAAAAAATCTCTAAAACCCAGGGACGTTTGCATGTGCTGTATCCAAACATTAACTGATCCGAAAGAAAATACATGTTTTTGGTATGTAATCTTACACAGCTATCAGGGATTGGAAATTTTACAGAAAAAAAAGACTTAAAAGAATTGGTCAAGTTTGCCTTTTATATTAAGAACAAGTCTCTGTAAAAATCAAACATCTTGGGAAATGAAAATTTTCAACCCCCCTTCAAATTTTGCATGCAGTTAGGCACTCAGGGGGGATGCACAAAAATGCCCTTTTTAAAGGTCGCAGCACTCTTGTTGCCATGGTAACAACGGCTGCTTGTTCGAGGCCTGGGGGCCCATTTTCATACAAAAACGTTGCAAAAGAAGAGTGAAATGTTTATTTCTCTATCTCAAGCTAAATACAACATTACTAATTGGCACTTGTGCAATATATAGTGACATCATTCGTCTTCACTTTGATTCATTCAATTTCCCCTGGGAGTGAATGTGAACACACCAATAGATTATTCATCTCGGTACAGTTTCGGTCATTTTGGTTGTCGGGTAAAACAGGGAAAAGGTTTATCTGAATTTCTCCAAAAGTACACCGTTACATTGGAAACCAATTATATTGGCTTTGAGCCTTGAGATTTATTTCCCGTGACAATAAAATGCTCCAGAAAGTGCTTACAAAATTACAAAGGAACTATTTTTGGTGTCGCTTGGACCGAGAAATACAGATTTGAAATAATTAATGCCGTCATTGATGAACCAAAGGGCACAATCTTCTCAAGTTATTGGCTTGATAATCTCCACAGACTAACAATATTAGACCGAACGATCTCCATCCTGGTGAGCCGGCCACCTCAGGGGAAAATTAAAGGACCTTTGACTTCCTCTCATGTAAATCACTGGGAGATTGCGTTATATTCATCTTTTTTTAAGCTTGTAAAAGATATCCGGGAGAAAAGTATGGAAAATAATGGTGATGAAATCGCTGTCCTTTTTCTGATGGACATGAAGCAATCCGGATTGCATATTAACCATGGGGAGTTTCGTTCAAGTGACAAGTTGCGATTTGCATGTGGATAATAAGTTGTTTGAAAGGTGGAATTATGACATTATGATTTCATTAAATCTTTTATTTCGAGCTTTGTTATGATTTTTTCTTTATCAAGACATGGAAGGAAACATTGATTGACTCGATAGCACTGCGGCGGTGATAAGTCCCTCCTCGCATATCGTATGCAAATTTTCTAACAGTTTTTTGACTTTTTTCAGATGATTTGGAATATCTTAATTCCTGTCACAAGGAAATGATAACTGCCCGAATCTGTTCTTTGTGAGGAGATGCCTATGTCGTTCAAATTGCTATTCTTCCAACTTGGTTTTACATGTAGTACTGCCGCTGACAAGTTACGATTTATACTCTCAGATTCTCAGTGTTTACGAGCGTTCGATTAAGGTTTTCCTCTTTTTTTTTTTTGGTTGCTTTTACTTCAGAAAGCGGAAATCTGCTGACATATAAGAAAAATATCTATTTCCTGTTTTCTTTGGAGCGATCGATGGAAACTTCATGGAGAATTACAGCGTCACACCATCGTGATAACGTACATGTTTATGACAAATGACCGGTGTGGGGATACTTTCCTGTAGATCAGCCGACTTCAACATGTTTCAGATGACATACAAGTATAACAGTGTATCTTCAGAGGACTTCGGGTTGCTCAAATTCCCATGAAAGAAGGTACAACACTCGGAACCTGGACAATATGCACACGATTTGAGGTATATGTTTGTAGTTACGTCGAGTAGTCCTCCATGAAGTTTGATCAATTTTTTTAAAAAGGTGATAACCACAAGCGAGATTTCTCTTCGGGATATTACTCATAAGATAACATTCTTCCAAAGCTTCGCTCGTTTCATTTATTTGAAACATTTGTTGTTGAGAACATTAGATGTAAACATCGCCAAATTATGCAATATAAGTGATTTTGAGCTTTTTTCGCGAACTGCCCCTATAAAAAGTAGGGGCAGGCCCGCAGAGATTTTTACATATTTAAAAACTAGAATATTGTAACCAGCTAGGTGGGTAGTTTCAGTTCCAGTTTGGTGTACTTTTGGAGAAATTCAGATAAACCTTTTCCCTGTTTTACCCGGCAACCAAAATGACCGAAACTGTACCGAGATGAATAATCTATTGGTGTGTTCACATTCACTCCCAGGGGAAATTGAATAAATCAAAGTGTAGACAAATGATGTCACTATATATGGTGCAAGTGCCAATTCGTAATGTTGTATTTAGCTTGAGATAGAGAAATAAACATTTCACTCTTTTTTTGCGACGTTTTTTTATGAAAATGAAGCCCCAGGCCTCGAACAAGCAGCCGTTGTTACCATGGCAACAAGAGTGCTGCGACCTTTAAAAAGGGCATTTTTGTGCATCCCCCCTGAGTGCCTAACTGCATACAAAATTTGAAGGGGGGTTGAAAATTTCCATTTCCCAAGATGTTTGATTCTTACAGAGACTCGTTCTTAAAAGGGTAGCTCATTCTGGTCTTAGCCCCAAGAGAGAGAAGACCTGCTATTTAATTTGATGCACCAGCATTGTTATTTCACCCATCACATTTTTGAGGTTATGCTAATTTTTTCACCATTTCGCAAACCAATCTTTTTAACGATTTTCTTATTCTTTTGTCAATAATTTTTTTGAAGTTCTTGGACAGCAGAATTAGCTGAAAAAGCCTAGAAGGGTTCTTTTATTCCACAAATTTGTCAACTTCATAAAAATTTCTTGACCTGCGACATATGTACGCAATACCTGCGGAATAGGAAACCAATGTTATATCCCTTTTTGTGATATGAAGATACCTCGTACTAACGTGGAGAGCACACCGGGGATCTAAATACCCAAAGACCCCAACAGAGCATCACGCCAGGAGTTAGAAGTATAATTATTGTATACTAAACAACCTGCTGAAAGTGAGTATCACTCCTTTATCACTCTAATGGTTGCCTGGGGCGTGATTCTTTTCTCTTTGTACTCCTCTTCATGGTCCCCTATACTTAAAAACTCATTTAACTTTTTTAATAATTACGGCTGCTGACAATTTTAAAGAGCCAAAGTACTTGTTAAGCCAAAATTACAAGCCTGACTCATCCCGCTGCAGTAGAGCTACAACATTTACGGTAAAAACTCTAAGCTTTTGGGACTGAAATAAACGGTGTATTTTAAATCTCGAGCACTAGACAGGAACCATAATTTATTTATTAGTAACATTTTTTCGAATGACTGTTGTGACAGCACCCATAGTTGCAAACCGACAAATATCGACTAAGGAGTCTTTAAAAAAGTAGTTTAAATTTCTCTCTATAACTAGTCTGTGGTAATCGTGTGCTATTATCACCCAAACAAAAAATGATGATATTAATAATTAACTCACTGCATCAATATTATAACCTGTGAAATTCTTTGTAAATAGACCAAAATCTTTATTAGTTATGTAAGTCCCGGCCTCGGCCTCTGCATTTCATAAACAAGCTGCAAAGTACTGGATAGTAACCGATTATGGGGTGTTGTATGTGGGGTTTGACGCAAATTAAAATCCTATACTCTAATATATTAGCATATTATGCTGAACTTTTTACGAGCATCTGCATCAATGCATAGTCATATTCCTTGCTAAGTACAAGTTTTACGGCTTTTTGGCAAGCTTCTAGAATTATAGGATATCAGGGAAAACCTTCAAACATTGATTTTTAATCATCTTAGTCCTTTTGCAATTGTCATTTCACTTTGTAGCCGATCCCTCCTATCATTAGAAAAACCTGAGTAAAACTGTAGAAGTTCGACATGTCTTAGCTTAACAGCTCATAAGAAATGATAATCGAGTCTTCTTACGCTGCTGAGGAGGAGAAGTTATAAAGAACATTGCGTGCAAGAGATAATATCCTTTCTTGCTTCGGGGTAGTTTTTTCATATTCCTTCAGGGTGAGATCGATATCAGCTATCATTGTTATGAAAAAATGAAGGGTTTTCTTTGTTTTTAAGAATTATTGCCAGTTATAACCGCAAAATTCTTTCTGTGTGTTATGACTTTTAAAAATGTTTTCCAAGCCACCACGATATGAAATCAAGTAAAATTAATCTTAAGAACTACGTAGAAATGAGGAGATGTTTTGTAATAACACGACTGAAACTGTCTACTGTGGCCACAAACAGTTGAAGTATAAAAATGTTGATAACACCATGGTTTTTAAATGAAGTAGCTTTAAACTCCATCTTTGGTTTTGAATTATATCGAAAAAAATAAGCATTTCTTTATTCTTTTCAAACTTATATAACACGAAATTCATTTAAAGACGTGCAGGGGTTCTCTTCATTCATATTTTAAGAATGTAGGACGCCTTTTCTCCCATGAAATTTTAATGTTTTCATTCAATGAATGGTACATTCCTCTTTGTTTAAGTTCATGAAATTAATTACTCTTGATGACTCGTGTCCACGAAATAATTTACAACAGAATGATGATACGAAAATAAAGTATAACTAAATCAAAAAAAGGCAGAAGCCTGTGTAGAGGTTCGATGTGTGTAAAATAAATAGTTTATTTGAGCTGGTAATTACTTCTTTATTGCGTAATAACTGCGTGCCTGTAAGGAACAAAAGCCTATTATTCCTTATTCTTAATTAACCTCTTAGGGTGCGTGCGATTCTTTTTATCGTTACAGAGTCTTCTTTATATTTACGGCAAGTGGAAGTTTAAGAGAGTACCGGCACTGCACCGGTATCGCAGAGGTCATGGATTCAAATCCCGTCTCTTCGCCGCAGTACAAATATATGAGTTTTATATATCTAAAATCATCATTAGAGTAGAATATGTTTCTATTTACCCAAAGTAACACTCGAGACACTCAGACTGCTACGAAAAGTTGCGATATTTATAACTAAATTCTAAACCGTTTCCAGACTTAAAAAAAGGCAGTGTGATATATTCTCAAGGACCAGAGAGGAACGAGAAATTAATAATTAATTAAGAGTCATTCTGTTGACTACTATGACTTCAGCTGCAATTATGAGGCAACAAATGCTAATGACAGCATTCTTTGTAATGCGTTTTGAATTTCTTACCGGAGAGGTGCTGCATCTTAAAAGGTGAGCCAGTTTTCTTTAACTCTAGTGGACACTCCAAGAATGAAAAACTATATTAAACTATTCAGAATATACAACTTCTTCATTTAGAGAAAACTAAAAGGAAAATAAATTGTTCGAACGAATTCGATGCGATAATCCCTCGAATCTGGAAAAAAATTTAACTTAAAGCGATTAGTTTTGAGTTTTGCAGTCCTTTTATAGGATTTGCTTTTCCTTTTTCTACTGACGGGTAAGATGTTAACTTTGACCTGATATTTCTAATTCTCCAACTAACAAAGTAAGGGTTTTTTTTCTTGAAAGCAACCGATTTAAAACATGAGCTTTCAACAATCTGTCCAAAAAGGACATGTTCATTCATATTGGAAATACTCTGTATCAAATCTCGAATTTCACGTTTGTAATGCAGCATAATCGATGTGAATAAAGCAATAATGTTCTTCGCAAGTGAAAGTTCAAAATGAAATTTCTTTTTATCGACTTTCTACGACTTCTTTTGCGGCGCAAAGTTTTGGAACACTTTTCTTTCGCTAATTTTTACGCGAGAGAGAATTCATCAATACGCCAGTTTATAATCTGGCTTAGAGTCACTGCGGAAGGCCTATTTGGTACACCGTTTTATTTTCTCGCTGATTACAAGTGCTGTTTCACAGCAATTTGTGGCGGCGTCATAATGCTTTCCAAAATCTCTCAGTTTCAAAACATGACCAAAATTTATCACATAGAACATAAAAGCCAACGATATTTCCATAGGGACATTTTTTTCTTCAGTACAGTAGCTGCGAGGATGCTCCGAATATCATCTTTGATTGTTATCTATAAAAGGCCTGTGTATTTGTTTTTAACACGACGATAGTCGAATTCTACTTTGGTTCTACTTTCCTCAACGGTTTTGAGGTTTTGCGGTGCCTCCAAAGAGGTCAAATGAAAAAAATTGTACCAAAGTCGTGCGGGAACTTGTTTTATTCTGCATGTGCAGAGGGCTGGAGTAGTCATTAAGACTAACTTCAACATCAAAAAAAAGAATAAATTGATAGCGTTCACGTAAGTTTTGGCAACAAAGGAATAATTAGCTTCACCTTGGATAAATGATTCGAGACAACTTTTCTCTCAGTATTATTGGGGTTCAGTCAAAAAATATATTTTTCGGAATAAATAGTAAGAGAATGAAGTTCAAATTGCTTGACCGATCGTACTTATTTTCTGCTTCGAGAAGTGGAATCTTCAGGACTTAATTATCTTCAAGCCCCACAGGTATTCTCAGTCGGTTTTAATTTGCGTCCACGGGGCGTCTTTCCTACAATAGAAACCTCATAAGGAGGTTCGGCTAATTTCCATTCTCTAAACTGATAAAAAATAAATGTCCTTGATGCATCAAATTCGTAATTTTCGGTAACGGAACTATACTTAAAACAATGTTTTTGTTTGTTTTTTTTGTTACGGACTTATCTCCGACTTAAATTTCAGTGCACAAAGGCTGTGCATTAAGAATCGAAGCTACTTGGTAACGATTTGACGCAAAGTGCTGATCTAATTTCTGGAGAGCTTTTTTTAAGTATGTTAACACATCATTCTGAAATGTTTGAGGGCACTCGTTTTTGAGCAGAGGTGAATTATATATCTTTTAGGCTTAAAACTTTCTGAAAAGTGATAATCAAGTCTCCCTGACGTTGGTGAGTGCGGGGGCTCTAAGGAATAATTGCGTGTTTATCATTCGTTATTCCTTTTCGGAGTAACTCAAATTCTCTGTTATCATTAAGATGAGAAATAATGTTGTTCTCTGTGCTAATAAAACGGTAAAATCGAACGTGCTTCATCCGTGTGTCGATACATTAAAGAAAAAATTGCAAGCGTTTGAGCTCCAACATATGGTGCAAAATATTTTATGTCGGACTTCAAAGGAGCGAGTACTCATCTTTTACCAACACAACCTTCGACAAAAAAAAATTTTCATCTCTAAAGAACAATAGAGAAATCGACACCAAAGTTTTGCCGCAATTCAACGAGCCTTTTTCAATTAAAAAGCCTCATTTCAATCTATGGATTCATAATGCAAATTCAACCTCACATCTCCTCTCTTAAATTTGATTTGAAGGAGGAATCGAATCATTTTGTTCAAACCGAATCTTTGGCGCAAAAGTTGTGCGGCATTGTTTAATAAGGGCGTCGAAAAATTGCAAGCACAGTAATATTAACGTAAGGAAAGTACATAGTCTTGTTTGAACTTTTTTTCTTATCAAATTTCCATGACATGAATTAATATTCTCTCCTATAAATCAAACGGTCACGATATGTTTTGCATCACCAAAATGCCGTAACTCAAAATAACAATGGATCAAGTCTATCAAAAAATATATGAATGCCTACCTCACTCGTTTCATTGTCACCTTTTAATCTTGAGGCCGATCAACATTTCAGCTGATATTCTTTCTAGGAAGCAACCTTTATAATTCCCAAATAAGTGCAAGAGATGTAAAAGTTAAGAATATCAAAGAGGCGGATGAACATGCGACTCAGACATGCAGTTGACTTGCAACCGATTCAGAATGGATTTCTTCATTTCTCTTCCGTTTGGTTTGGTTTGCGTTAAATCTAGAAAAAACGCTCAATGCATATTCCTAAATGATAAGTACCTTCCGATTTCAGCATCAATGATAATGCCGTGGAATTCGAGTTTCTCAGTCCTACTGGCCTCTTTGTATCTCATGGACTTCGCTAATGCTAAAAATCCGTGCAAGACCGAAGTTAGCGTACCTGGTATGGCTCTCAGAGGATTCGTCTTTAAAAAGGTCCCAGTAACAGCTCCTCATGTGTGCGATATCACCTGCGAGAGGGAAACGATATGTCAAAGCTACAATTATGTAATTGGGGAAAAGTCCTGTGAACTTAACACCCGGACCAAGGAAGCAAGTCCCGAGAATTTCCAGCCAGACGATTTACGCTTTTACATGGGACGCATTAGTGGTAGAAGTATGTATCCGGTTTAGTTTATTTTACATACAAATCTTTCTCAGTGAGTTCCTAGTAAGACCTCGCTACTTTCCGAGAGCTAGTGTCCGATTGCTTTGTTATTAAATAGGGTCAGTGTCTTAAAGCAAAATTCGCCTTCCATAGTACATTGATATCAGCTAAACTTCTCAGCTCTTAATCATTGTTATTCCATGTTTAGCCCAGAGAAATATATTTTCAGATCTAATCTGTTTTGCAACTTCTATTACCCTTAAACCATTAATGAAGTCATGTCTATATTTTAGCCCCCTTAGGATCTATTCCTGAATTACCAGCGCTGTCGTGCCAAGAGATAAAATTAAGTGAAGGTAAAGACAGCATCAGTAAAAATTACTGGTTGGATCCAATTAATGTCGGGAGCTCAAAGTTGGTTTACTGCGACATGATTTTGGAAGGTAAGTCAATATACCAAGAACAGAATTTACACAACGTTTGGTCTACCTTTGCCCTGACCTTTTGTGAATGTTTTCACCCTGTCTCAGTGATTTCTTCGATTAATTTTCAAATAGACATCGATGAATGTAAAGGCAGCAATAAAGTTTGTGACGAAAATGCAAACTGCTCCAATACTGTTGGGTTTTATAATTGCACCTGCAAAGAAGGATTTACTGGGGATGGACGCTCGTGCTCAGGTAAACTAGTTACGGACACGCCGAGGTACAATATTTAATTATTTTTCGCCTAAAAACACTGGAGGTACATTTGAGCTATCTACAATCGAGTGAGTGAATAACAGACCAATAATACCTAGCATGCTTTATCAGTGGACCCTTAGCATTACGCAATGCAATTTCAGCAGGAACTACTGACCTACTTTTTTTAAGTAGCATTACCCATATATGTTTATGCAAGGAGCTGCCATGATCTCCATCCGGTTTGTTTCAGAGCCATCATGTTAGGAGACTAAAAAATAACATTGGAGAAGAGAATATAATATCTAGGTTGCATGTTTCAAAAACAAAAGACGAAAAATGCATTTACGGTTTCTCAGATATTGACGAGTGTAAAGGAAATCACTCCTGTCACGTGAATGCTAAGTGCAATAACACCCTTGGATCACATATATGTGAATGTCAGCCTGGATATACTGGAAATGGACAAAACTGCACAGGTGAATTTAATTTCTTCGTTACAATATTTGGACGTGACTGCACAGGTATTTGATGCGTTTCTTCTGTAACCATTCCTATCAGAAAGAAAAGCACTATCATCGTTGCAAGACTTGTTTTGCCAGCATACCTTGTATAAAAAGAGATGAGTGTAGGCCTGAAGACAATGTTAATAATGACACAATTGTATTAAATAAGCATTCAGTGGTAAAAAAAATCTCAACTGGTAAAGGGAGACTTGATGGATGGGCTTACAGGACAGAACAACAGATTTAAACTCGCGGGGAACCAAGAAAAAAATCTAGTGAGCTTTAAAATGAAGTGCTTGCGTCTAGGACCCAAGAAAACAAGACCAAGGTTTCTAAGCATATGCTCGGCAACTTCTTCCCAATTGCATTTTTTAAAATATATTATTTTTTATGTTTATCATTTTACAGATATTAACGAGTGTAAAGGAAATCACTCTTGTCACGTGAATGCTATATGCATGAACACCAAAGGATCTTATGTTTGTACTTGTCACCCCGGATATACTGGAAATGGAAGCGACTGCACAGGTACCTGATGTATTTCTTTTGAAACCATTTCCATCAGAAAAAAAGCACTATCATATTTGTGAGACTTGTTTTACCAGCATACCTTGTATTGACCCTTTCACTGCTAAGATCTCATTAGTAATTCTGCTTACTGTCTACCATATAATTCTTATGATGCTAGTTCAAAGAATTTGGTATTGAATCAACTGATAATCCTCGAGCTGATATTTTCCCTTATTCTCGTCATTTTTCTGTTTGATATTATAATGATTTGGTAAGGAGAAATTATTTCTTAGTCATTAATGGGAGGAAGGTAGTTAAGTAAACATTCAGTGCATGGTAAAAAATCTCCACTGGTAGAGGGAGACTTGATAGACAGGCTTACAGGACAGAACAACGGATTTCAACTTGGGGGAACCGATAATAAAATCTGGTAAGTGGTAATGTAAGTGGTAATTTTTTTAAGTTATGTTTATGATTTTACAGATATTAACGAGTGCAAAGGAAATCACTCTTGTCACGTGAATGCTACATGCATGAACACCCTTGGATCACATGCATGTCAATGTCATGCTGGATATACTGGAAATGGACAAAACTGCTCAGGTGAATTTAATTTCTTCGCTACAATATTTTTAATAGTCCTGTATGCCTTCCGGCTACAGTGCCGCACCATTTAGCCGCGTTGCAAGACAATTAGGTAATTTATTACTCATTACTGGTTTTGGTTTAGGCAGCCATTTCTCATGTTAAGAACCTCTTAGCTAATGTCCCTGACTTTTAAATGAACAATTTTGGTGACTGATGCGTTGTTCTGCTTTAAAATTAACCTTATCACAATGACTGACAGGAGCATGAAAATAAAATCGCTCGTCTGGCTCTGAACCCTGTGCACAGGATGGATATGTAAATGATTTTCCATGGTGCTACGTTTTCGTTGACGCTCAAGATATATTTGAGTGAAAAAGTTGTTATTAGTTAAATTATTTTCATCAAGTTTATAAAATAGTCAAGATACTACGAGCACCCTGATTGGTCAAAAAACAATCGTAGATTGCACCGGTTAACCTGTGGAAAATTGAAGTTTTTATATGTTATTAAAGTAACAGACCGCACTTTCTATCGGCTTACCAGCGTAGTAAACGTCTTCAGATGTTGGGAAACCATTCGGAAAAAAAGTAGATCAGTCGCCTCCAGCTCGTTCTCACAAAATCCAGCGTGGATTATATCGCCAGTAAACTGAGAGAAAGAGCTATAAATAAAGGTTCTACAAGAACTGCGGTGCTGCAACGGTGGGAGAGTACAACAGGGTAATTTAGCATTATCAATTGAGTTGATGAGGTAAATTGGCCTCCGTAAAGAGTGTTACAGCGAATACTCGAAACGTCAGCTTTGAAACTCTTTACAGAGGCCAATTTGCATTATCAACTCAGTTGATAAGGTAAGAAAAATATTGGGGAAGGAAAAAAATCTAAAAGAAATGGCAGGTTGAGTCGTGAAGGGATTGTATATTTTTCTCTGACCTTATCTGACCCTTTTCATAGAACGAAAGGAAACCTTTAGGAGGCAGAGAGAAATTACTCACTCCTGGGAAATAATTGTGTTACTACCGAATACCTAGGGGTTGGCATCGTTGTGCGGGAGCTGAGAATCAAAAATGTCTTAAACGCATTTGGTAGCATACAGTAGAGGTACATACAAATCAGACTTAAATGGGCGATTAAAGCAAAAGGAAACATGACTCTTTGTAATGCTATCAGTGATTGAGGAAGAGCTAACGCTCGAAACGTCAGCTTTTTTACCCTTTACGGTGGCTAATTTACGTTTTCAACTCAGTTGTTAACACTAAATTACCTGCTATAATTATCAAAACCTGGGTGATGCCAATATTAAGAGTAGTTACGCTACACCGCAATTTGGTCCAGTGGTTTGTGACGACCTATCCCCCAAGGGATGGTACGTTTTGTGGGAGCAGCAGGAACAAGCCAGTTGTTTCAGAGCCGATAGCTTGATAAACTGAAATACTCGTGATAAAATATACGTTTCAAATATCTAATTCGTGGAACACAAAAAGAGAAAAAATTGTTTTATTATGTATGATTATCAAAGTAATCACTCGACTGAGAGTCCGCTCATTTTTAAAGTGAGAAACATGATGAAGTGCAAATATATATGTGGTTTCCTCAGATATTGACGAATGTAAAGGAGATCACTCTTGTCACGTGAATGCTACCTGCACGAACACCGACGGATCCTATCTTTGTGAATGCCAGCCTGGATTTAATGGAAATGGTCAAAGCTGCACAGGTGAATTTAATCTCTTTGCTATAATATTTAGATTATTCGTGCTCGAATATAACCTGAAGCTGCTGAGGTGGCCATATTATTAGTTTCTCTTATGTAAACGATACCGGTTGTGCCCTAAGTCTGCCTACAGCTGTCCTTTAGTGCACTGTCTGAAAAAGAAGGAGCTCAAATTCGGATCCTGATGAGTTTATCTAGATCTCCAATATCACTGTTTTAGTCTCAAAGCCTTAAAGTAGCTAAAGACATGCGAGTTACAATGTTTAATTCTTTTTCGCCTAAAAACACTGTAAGTACATTTAAGCAATTGCTATCTACAATCGAGGGAGTGAATAACAGACCAATAATAACTTGCATGCTATATCTGTGGATCCATAGCATTAAATAAAGCAATTTTAGCAGGAACTATCGTCCTACCAGTGCTAAGTTTTGTTTTTTTAAGCAGCATTACCCATACATGCTTATGCACGGAGTTGCCATGATCTACTTCCGGTTTGTCTCAGAGCCTTGATGTTAGGAGATTTAAAAAAGGAACATTGGAAAGGAGAATATAACATCTAAGTTGCACGTTTCAAATTTCAAGCTCGTTAAAGACAAAGAAAGAGAAAGCTCTCTCTTATTATCTGAAATGATTAAAGTGATTACAAATCGTTAGACGACAAAAATAAAGTGCAAAATGTATTTACGGTTTCTCAGATATTAGAGTGGTTTAGCAAGAGGACGGGAACGTCATTTCAGAACAGGAAAGCGAGCGGATAATCTGGACACGACTCTATTTCGACTTCCGGTGTTAGCGTTGCCGTTCTCCCCATCATTTCGCTGAGTTTGAGTGCATTTCATTCGTTCATGGTTAAACGGGAACTCATTGTAAACAACTCCATCGTTGGGTCGCTTGATCTCTTCATGTTTCGCCATGACTCCTGCTTAAAATAGGTGTACTGTCATGATTGAGAAGAATATTCAGTAAACAAGGGAAAAAATGGCGACGATTTCAATTCCAAATTATACTTTACAAAATTATGAAGAAAAACCAGTAGTGCTGAAATCTAGAAGCACGAAACGAAATGACAGCGATACAAATCATAGAAAAAAAATATATAGTGGGCTTCAAAATTTGATAGATGAATCTGCAGACTCGAGACTTAACTGAAATGAACTAATTTCAAAGTTTAATCGCCCATGTGGATTCATATTAACAACTCACTTGTAGTAAACTATCCTTGGTTTGCGCTTGTCGTTACACTCTCAAAGAGCATAATTTCGTTGTCCTTCAAGTGGTCTATGAAACCGAAAATTCAAGGCTGATAATGATCCGAAAGAGCCAAGGTTAGGATATTCAAGAACAAATATAACGTGGACGGTTCATTGAAACGACTGCTAAGTCACTTTTCAACACAACGCGAGGGTGTTCTCGACCCAGTTTTTTCTCGGCATTTTTGCTGCGCGCGCCGTTCTGAAATGACGTTCCCGTCCTCTTGCTAAACAGCTCTATTAACGAGTGCAGAGGAAATCATTCCTATCACGTGAATGCTACATGTATGAATACCCTTGGATCACATGTATATGAATGTCACCCTGGATATGCTGGAAATGAACAAAACTGCACAGGCGAATTTTATCTCTTTCCGAAATATTCATGACATAATTGACTCCAGCGCCGCACCATTCAGCCGCGCTCACTCATAACTCATAATATAAGCAGCAGTTTTTCATGAAGGCGATGAAATTTTTATTTTGTTTCCCGCGTTGAAAGCAGCAGTAAATTCCTCAGAGTTGACTTTCATCCGAAATTCACATCGACAAAGCATAATTTTATGCTACCTTGTGTACAAAAACGAATCATTTTTTGATTATGTTTTAAATGATTTAACAACCTTACACGAATCTTTACATGATGCAGACATGAAACTCTCCGTGGAACTAAAAAACCTTCAAGAATCCCAAACCTTTAAAGATTCCCTAATAATAATAATAATAGCAGCTATGATCCTTATTTGACTTATGCAAACCGATGAATGAGTTGCCAGCAATGGGATACTTGTGTTTGCGCAAATATTTCTGGGAACGCCACGGGGCAAACATTACAACTCTCTAGAAATAAATGTATGGCGAAAGACTGTTCCGAGGTCCAAAGAAACGTTTACGAAGAGAGATCCCCGCTTTTTTTTGCCGCTGCTTTATCATAATTGAAGTGGGTGATGTTGATTCAAGGGAAGCGTAAGTTTTGTTTGAACAACCATGAAATATGAAGTAAAATGAGCCGATTGACTTTTCACCATGCGCACGGTTTATTGTGAAATTGACATCGTGTTCTGGTCTCGAAATTTATACATATTATCCTTTTCAGTTTTGTTTACGTGTGTTAAGTCTAATTACATCTTCTAGCTTTTTTCTTGGCTTGGTAATACAAAAGAGCGCTACAACGCTACCTTGAAGCAGCAGGAGATCGAAATGGTGTGCTTGGGCATTGAATAATATCGCGATACATGTATGTTATTTGCCGGCTAAGGGTCGGTCCGTATGGTTAAAAACTGTGACCGAGGTCTTGAAAATGCTGGCCGAGGTCTCAGTTTTTCACCATACGGACCGACCCTCAGCCGGTAAGTAACATTTTTTTTAACAAAACTTAACGAAACACATTCTGAAAGAACCCGAATGATTTAGGGCAATAAATACGGCAAGATCTTCCATAAACTGAACAATTTCTGAGTGAGTAAATGGTAGTTAAAGTAAAGGTGATACAAATTAAGGAGAGATGTTGTTCTGAAACACCTGCTATAATATTTACAATATTCCCGATCGAATCTTACTTGAAGCTGCTGAGGTATCTAAAAGATACTGGTTGTGCCTTAAGTCTACCTAGAGCTGTCCTTCAATGCGCTGTCCGAGAAAGAAGGAGCTCAATTTCGAATTAAGCTGAATTCATTTGGATCTCCATTTTAGCCTCTTCGAGTGATGATATACACATGTACTACTTGACTCCTTTATTAATGCATAGTCATTTTTCTTGTTAAGTTTCACCGCTTGTTGACAAGCTGCCAGAATTATTGATTAATTCTTGAACCACTGATTTTAATAATCTTAGTCCTTTTGCAACTGTCATTTCACTTTCCAGTCGATCCTTGCTATCATTATAAAATTGAGCGATGCTAATAGAAAGATTAGTTACATAACAGCTTTATTTAGAGTTGTTTGACAAGGGTCTCTGAAGTTTTTTGTTTTGTTTTTTTGTTTGTTTTTTTTCGCAAAATGCAAGTGCCGTTTGCTTTTTGTTGAACTGATTCTCTAAAGGATGTCAAGGAAAAGTGTTTAACTTTGATTCTTCAAAATTTTAAATTTCTATTGAAACTTTTTCAGCCGACCCATGTTATCATCATCAAAGTCTGAGTGATGCCAGTAGAAAGAGCAGTTACATTACACCCTCGTACCAAGCGGTGTGTGACGATCAACTCCCTGAGGAATGGTATCGTTTTGTGGGAGCTGCAGGAACAAAAATGCCAACAACACGTGTGGGAGCATACAGATGTGGTACAAACCGGTCAGGCTGGTTAAATGGTACTCATCCAAAAGTGAAAGATGGTGAAGTTCTTCGCACGGTCTGCTTTAGTGATCCCTCTACTGGTTGCAAATACTCAAAAGTTACTATTGTAAAAAACTGTGGATCCTACTTCATCTATAAAATTCAACAGCCACCTGGCTGTAAATCACGCTACTGTGGCACAGACTGAATGTGAAGCAAATATACTTTGCGTAGTAAGAAGACTCATTAATCGCTCCGTAGGTACATGTGTATAACGTTTTTGTGTGACGTAGTTAACCTTTCTTCTCCATCGTAAACATTATCAGCAGATTTTAACTTTGGTGGAAAGGAGGTATTTATTTCATTAGAATGATAATTCTCATGAGATAGCCTTTGTCATCGCAGACAGTTAAAGGATCTTCAAGGTAATCTTCAAGTAACCCTTCTTTAGCCGTAATTATTAACCATGCTTATTTTAGCGCAGATTGGCGGAATACAAGCAGTCGCTATCTTGCGATATAGGCGTAGAAAAAATAAGTAAAAACAGTCAAAATCTGATGTCTTATGAAATTACACAAAGTTAACGTAATAATTGTGACTCAGTATTTTGGAACGTTAAACCAATTTCCAGACACACAGTAAGCAAAATTCAATGGTTCAGCCTGTCCAAACCGTGTGTCCGAATCGACCAAGATTATTCGTAATGGATCGCTTACATCTCTGACTGATTTTGAATCTAAGTTAAAGTTCTTTACGTAATAGATTCAAATGGTCTCTATACAGCTTATTTAACTAAGGCACTTCATTCATTCCAGATGAAATTCGTTAAAATAATCATTGCAGCAATTTGTATGGGTAATCCGGCGTTTTGAGTGCAATTTGGGAGAAATCAGTACGATTAAATTTTCAAAGGCTAACTAACTTAAATAAGTCATTAGGGTGAGTGCAACTTGAATCTGTATGATTACGTTTAAAAACTGCACGCAGCTTTTAAAAGTTGACCTGTGTTTCTAGGTTTAATGTTTGCTTACAACAGAAACACGCCAAAAGAAAAATATTCGAAGTTGCGATGTGCTAAAAATAAGACTTAGAATAGTACAGGTAAGTTGCTAGGTGTTGCAAACAGCTTTGTACACCGTTCAAGCACATTACCAATAATTTTTCACAGAAATGTCCGAGTTGAAATCAAAATCACATTTTCTCACTGTGAAATTTTGCTTGTTTTATCCTGCAAAAATATTCAAAAGATCCTATGAAAAAAATATGCGCCGGAAAGAAACCAACAAAGGCCACTGCCTGGTATTTCAAGGCAGATTTGATATTTCTTTCGTAAGATTAGTCTTCGAATCATTTGATGTTCATTTGTCTCTAATTTGCAAGGAGAGACCTGAACAAAAAGCAAATGGGGCAAAGCAGGGCGAGTTTATTAACGACGTATCAAAATATAGAAAATCGTTGGTGCTCTTTTCAAAGAAAAATGATATAAGCTGGGTCACGATGTGGCTCAGCTTCTTGAGTGGTGTAAATAGAAGGGTATCGTGCATGCTATCTCATTATTTAACAAAAACTGTGTATCTATTTGTAAACACATTTAACTTGCATGGACTATTTTCAGTTGAGTCTCATAACACGAACACGACAGTAAATGTTAAGGGCTGTGTAGTCCATGGGCCGGAGTAGGTTCTCGATACCACTCATCTGATGAAAGGTTTTGTTAAAGACTCTTCAAACTCACTTGATAGCAATCGCGAAAGAGTAGCTTTCACTATTTTTTTAGTGGACAATATATTTTTTTTTGTATTTAAGGTGAACGGCCAGGCTCCCGTGAGGGCGGTGCAATGCCTGCCGATCTACAGACCTAATCCAACCCATGGCTGAAAGTGCAATGCCTTAGGGTTGGGTCCACCACAAACCGAGGGTCACCAGACACCAACTTCGTTGGGGAATCGAACCCCACCTCGCAAACATTGAACACACTCACACAAAAATTGAACACGCCCGCACAAACAAAACGGAAACAAGAAAAAACTATTATTTACAATTCCTTACACAAAACGGAAACAAGAAAAAACTATTATTTACAATATTATTAACTAAACTACATTTCTTCACTGATATTAACTACAATTTCTTTCTACTATTTACTAAACTAATTATAACTTCTTTCGACATTTCGGGACCCCCACAACAGAAGGGGGGGTAGTACGCTTAATTAA